>NC_060207.1:227045000-227349000 GCF_021130785.1 Homalodisca vitripennis
TAAAAAATTTAAAAAAGGGGAACCCCAAAACCGGGGGGGGTTTTTTCCCAAAATTTTTTAAAAAAATTTTTTCCTTTAAAAAAAAACCCCCCCAAAAAAGTTTTTTTTTTTAAATTTTTTTCCCCAAAAAAAGTTTTTGGTTTTTGGGAAAAAATTTTTTTTTTTTTTTTAAAAATTTTTTTTTTTTTTTAAAAAATTTTTAAAAAAAAAATTTTTTTTTTTTGGGGGAAAAAAAAAAAACCCCAAACAAAAAACCGGGTTTTTTAAAAAAATTTTTTTAAAAAAAAAAAAACCCCCCCGGGGGGAAAAATTTTTAAAAAACCCCTTTTTCCCCCCTTTTTTGGGTTAAAAAAAAAAAAAAATTTTTAAAACCCCCAAAAAAACCAAAAAAAAAAAAAATTTCCCCCCTTTTTTTAAAAAAAAATTTAAAAAAAAAAAAAAAACCCCAAAAAAAATTTAAAAGAAAAGGAAGGGAAAAAAAATTTTTAAAAACCAAAAAAAAAAAACCCCCCTTTTTTAAATCCAAATTTTTTTTTTGGAAAAAAAAAAAAAAAAAAAAGGGGGGGAAACCCAACCAAAAAAAAAATTTTAAAAAAATGGGGAAAAAAATTTTAAAAAAAAACAAAAAAAAAAAATTTTAT
Source organism: Homalodisca vitripennis (assembly GCF_021130785.1). Classification (NCBI taxonomy): domain Eukaryota; kingdom Metazoa; phylum Arthropoda; class Insecta; order Hemiptera; family Cicadellidae; genus Homalodisca; species Homalodisca vitripennis. The sequence goes on from NC_060207.1 coordinate 227,045,642, forward strand.
TTTTTTTTTAAAAAAATTTTGTAAAAAAAATTTTTTTTAAAAAATTTTTTTTTTTTTTTTGGGGGGAAATTGGGGGGGGGGCCCCGGGGGGGGTTTTCCCCCCTTGGGGGGGGGGGGCCCCCCCTTGGGGGGCAGGGGGGCCCAACCCCCCCGGTTTTTTTGGGGGGTTTCCCCCCCCCCAGGGGGGCCCCCCCCGGGGGAACCTTTTTCCCCAAAAAAAAATTTTTTTTTGGGGGGGGGAAAAAAAAAACCCTCCTTTTTTTTTGAAAGGGCCCCCCCCCCTTTTTTTTTTTCCCCAATTTAAAAAAAATTTTTTTTTTTTTTTTAAACCCCTTTTTTCCCCAAAAAAAAATTTTTTTAAAAAAAAATTTTTTTTAAAAAAAAAATTTTTAAAATTGGCAAAAATTAAAAAAAAAAAAAAATTTTTTTTTTTTAATTTAAAAATTTTTTTTCCCCAAATTTTTTTTTTTTAAAAAATTTTTTTTTTTTAAAAAAAAAAATTTTTTGGCCTTAAAAAAAAATTTTTTTTAAAAAAAAACCCCAAAAAAAAACTTTTTTAATTTTTAAAAAAAAAAAAAATTTTGGGGGAAAAAAAAAAAAAAATTTTTTGGGGCCCCCCAAAAAAAAAATTTTTTTAAAAAAAATTTTTAAAACCCCCCCAAAAAAAAAATTTTTTTTTGGGAAAAAATTTTTTTTTTTAAAAAAAAAGGTTTTTTTCCCGGGTTTTCAAAAAAAAAACCCCCAAAAAAAAAAAAAAAAATTTTTTGCCCAAAATTCCCAAAAAAAAAAAAAGGGGGGAAAAAACCAAAAATTTTAAAAAAAAAAATTTTTTTTTTCCCTTTTTAAAAAAATTTTTTTTTTTTTTAAAAAAAAAAAATTTTTTTTTTAAAAAAAAATTTTTAAAAAAAAAATTTTTTTTTTTTGGTTTTTTTAAAATTAAAAAGGGGGTTTCCTTTTTAAAATTAAAATTTTTTTTTTTTTAAAAAACCCCTTTTTTTTTAAAAAAATTTTTTTTAAAAAAAAAAAAAATTTTTTTTTTTAAAAAAATTTTTTTTTAAAAAAAAAATTTTTTTTTTTTTTAACAAAAAAATTTTTTTAAAAAAAAAAAAAAAAATTTTTTTTTTTTTAAAAAAATTTTTTTTTTTTTAAAAAGAATAAAAATTTTTAAAAAAAATTTTTAAAACCCCTTTTTCCCCCCCTTTTTTTAAAACCTTTTTTTAAACCAAATTTTTTAAAAATTTTTTTTTTAAAATTTTTTAAAAATTTTTTTTTTTAAAATTTTTTCCTTGTCCTTTTTTTTAAAAAAAAAAAATTTTTGGGGTTTTTTTTTTTTTTTTAAAAAAAAAAAAATTTTTTTTAAAATTTTAAAAAAGCCCCTTTAAAAAAAATTTTTAAACCAAAATAAAAAAATTTTTTTTAAAAAAAAAAATAAAAAAAAAAAAAAAAAAAAGGGGTTAAAAAAATAAAAAATTTTAAAAAAAATTTTTTAAAATTTTTTTCCGTCCCCCTTTTTAAAAAGGGGGAAAAAATTTTTAAAAAAATTTTTGGGGGAATTTAAAAAAAGGGGAAAAAACAAAAAATTAAAAGGAAACCCCCCTTTTTTTAAAAAAAAAAAAAAAAAAAGGGGGAAAAAATTTTTTTTAAAAAAAATTTTTAAAAAAAAAAAAACCCCTTTTTTTTAAAAAAAAATTTTTTGGGGGGTTTTTTTTTTTTAAAAAAACCCCCGGGTTTTTAAAGGGGGAAAAAAAAAAAAAGGGGGGAAAAAAAAAAGGGGGGGGAAAAAAAGGGGGAAAGCCCCCCTTTTTTGGAACAAAAAAAAAAAAACCCCCCGGAAAAAAAAAAGGGGGGAAAAATTTTTTTCCCCCTGAAAAAAAACCCCCCGGGGGAAAAAAATTTTTTAAAAAAATTTTTTTTTTTGGGGGGGGGTTTTAAATTTTTTTTTTTCCCTTTTTTTTTTTTTTTGGGGGGGGTTTTTTAAAAAAATTTTTTTCAAAAAAGGCCGGAAAAGGGGAAAAAAAAAAAACCCCCCCCCCCAAAAAAAAAATTTAAAAATTTTTTAATTTTTTTAAAAAAAAAAAAAAAATTATTAAAAAATTTAAAAAAAAAAAAAAGGGGGGAAAAATTTTCCCCCGGGGAAATTTTTTTTTAAAAAAAATTTTTTTTTAAAAAATAAAAATTTTTAAAATTTTTTTTTTCCCCCCCCAAAAAAAAAAAACCAAAACCCCCCAATTTTTTTTGGCCCCTTTTTTTTTAAAAATTTTGTTTTTTTTAAAAAACGGCCCCTTTTAAAGGGGGAAATTTTTTTCCCCCGGGGTTTTTTTTTTCCCCCCTTTTTTTTTTTTTTTTAAAAAAGGTTTTTTAAAAAATTTTTTTTTTAAAAAAAAAAAAAAAAAATTTAATTTAAAAAAATTTTTTTTTTTTTAAAAAAATTTTTTGGTTTAACATTTAGGAAAATTTGGGGAAAAAATTTTTTTTTTTAAAAAAAAATTTTAAAAACCAAAAATTTTTTTTAAAAAATTTCCATTTTTTTTTTTTTTTTTAATTTTAAACCCCCAAACCCCAAATTTAATTTTAATTTTTTTAATTTTTTTTTTTAAAAATTTTTTAAAACAAAAAATTCTATTTTTTTTAAAAAAATTTTTTTTTTTTTTCCCCCAAAACCCTTTTAAAAAAAAAAAATTTAAATTTATTTTTTTTTGGGGGGAAAGGGTTTTTTTCCCAAATTTTTTTAAAAAACCAGGAAAAATTTTTTTTTTAAAAAAAAAACCCCTTTTTTTTTCCCCGGGAAAAAAATTTTAAAAAAATTTTTTAAAAAAAAAAAATTTTAAAAAAAAAAATTTTTTTAAAAAAAAAAATTTTAAAAAAAAAACATTTTTTTAAAAACCCCCCTTTTTTTCCCCTTTTTTAAAAAAAAAAAAAAAGGGGGTTTTTTTTTTTTAAAAAAATTTTTTTAAAAATAAATTAAAAAATTTAAATTTAAAAAAAAAATTTTTAAAAAAAAACCTTTTTTAAAAAAATTTTTTTGGGCCCCCCTTTTTTTTCCCCCCCCCCCAAAAATTTTTTTAAAAAAAAAAATTTTAAAACCAAAAAAAAATTTTTTTTTCCCCCAAAAAACCAAAGGGGAAAAAAATTAAATTTTTTAAATTTTAAATTTTAAAATTTTTTTTTTTAAAAAAAATTTTTTTAAAAAAAAAAAAAATTTTTTTTTTTTTAAAAAAAAAAAAACCCCCAAACTTAAAATTTTTAAAATTTTTTAAAAAAAAAAATTTTTTTTAAATTTCCTTGGTTTTTTAAAAACAAATTTTTTAAATTTTCCTTTTTTTTTTTTTTTTTTTAAAAAACCCCTTAAAACCCTGGGAATTTACCCCCCCAAAAAAAGGGGGGGAAAAAGACCAATTTAAAAAAAAAATTTTTTGGGGTGGGGGCCCCCTTTTTTTTTTTAAAAAAACCCCAAAAAAAAACCCCAAATGCCCCCCGGGGGGGGGTTTTTTTAAAAGGGTTCCCCAAAAAAAATTTTTTTAAAAAAAAAAAAAGAAAAAAAAAAAAATTTTTTTTTAAAATTTTTTTTTTTAAAAAAAAAAAAAAAAAATTTTTTTTTTTAAAAAAAATTTTTTAAAAAAAAAAGGTTCCCCCCAACCCCCAAATTTTTTTTTGGGGGTTTTTTTTTTGGGTTGTTTTTTTAAAAAAAAAGGGGGTTTTTTGGGGGGGGGTTTGGGGGGGTTTAAAAAATTTCAAAATTTTGGCCCCAAAAAAATTTTTAAAGGGTTTTAAAAAACCCCCCTTTGGGGTTTTTGGGTTAAGAAAAAAAATTTTTCCCCTTTTTTTCCCCCAAAATTTAAAATTTTTTTTTAAAATTTTCCCCCCTTTTTTTTTTTTTTTTCCCTAAAAATTTAAAAAAAATTTTTTTTTTCCCCCCCAAAAAAAATTTTTTTTTTTTAAAAAAAAAATTTTTTTTAAAAACCCCCTTTTTTTTTTTTTTTCCAAAAATTTTTTTTTTTTTTTTTTAAAAAAAAACCCCAAATTTTTTAAAATTTTTTTAAAAAAAAAATTTTTTTTAAAAAAAAGGTTTTTAAGCTTTTAATTTTTTTTAAAAAAAAAAAAAAAAAATTTTTTTTTTTCCCCCCAAAAAATTTTCCGAAAAAAAAAGGGGGCCCCAAATTTTTTTAAAAAAAAAAATTTTTAAAAAAAAAATTTTTTTGGTTTGTAATTGGGGAAAATGCCCCCCCAAAAAAGGGTTTTTTAAAAAAAAATTTTTTTTTAAAAAAATTTTTTTTAAAAAAAAAAAGGGGGTTTTTTTTAAATTTCCCCCCAAAAAACCCTTTTTAAAATTTTTTTTCCCCTTTTTTTTTTAAAAAATTTTTTCCCTTTTTTAAAAAAAAAAAATTTGGAAACCCTTAAAAAAAATTTTCTTTAAAAAAAAATTTTTACAAAAAAAAAAATTTTAATTATTTTTTAAAAATTTTTTAAAAAAAAATTTTAAAAAAAAACGGGGGGTTTTTTTTTTTAATTTTTTTTTTTTCCCCTTGGGAAAAAGGGGGGGGAAAAAAAAGGGGGGGCCCTTTTTTTAAAAAAAAAAAAATTTTTTTTTTAAAAAAAAAAAAAAAAAAATTTTTTCCCTTTTTTTAAAAAAGGGTTTTAAAATTCGGGGGGGGCCCCCCCAAAAAAAAAAAAAAAAACCCTTTTCCCCTTTTCCCTTTTAACTTTTAAAAAACCCTTTTTTTTTTAAAAAAAAATTTTCCCTTTTTTTTTTAAAATTTTGGGGGTTTTTAAAAAATTTTTTTTTTTTTGGAAAATTTAAAAAATTTTAAAAAATTTTTAAAAAATTTTTAAAAAAAAAGGGGAAAAAAATTTTTTTAAAAAAAAAAAAAAAAATTTTTTAAGGGTTTAAAAAAATTTTTTTTTAAAATTTAAAATAAAAAAATTTTTAAAAAAAAAAAATTTTTTTAAAAAAAAAAATTAAAAAAAATTTTAAAAATTTTAAAAACCTTTTTTTTAAAAAAAAATTTTTTTTGGAAAAAAATTTTAAAAAAAGGTTTTTCCCCCAAAAATTGGCCTTTAAAAATTAAAAAAAAACCAATTTTTTTTTTTTTTTTGGGGAAATTTTGGGGGGGTTTTTTTTTCCCTTTTTTCCCCAAATTTTTAAAAAAAAAGGAAAAAAACTTTTAAATTTTAAAAATTTTTTTTTTAAAAAACCCCTTTCCCCTTTTTTTTAAAAAAAAAAATTTTTTTTCCCCCCCAAAATTAAAATTTAAAAAAATTTTTTTTTTAAAAGGGGTTTGGAAAAAAAAAGTTTTTTTTTTCCCCCCCAAAAACAAAAAAAAAAAATTTTCCAGGCCCTTTTTCCCCCCCCCAAACAAAAATTTTTTTAAAAAAAAAATTTTTTTTTCCCCAAAAAAAAAGGTTTCCCAAAAAAAATTAAAAACCCAAAAAAAAAAAACCCCGGGGGGCCCCCCAAAAAACCCCTTTTTGAAAAGGGTAAAATTTTTAAAAAATTTTAAAATTTTTTTAAAAACTTTTTAAAATTTTTTCCAAAAAAAATTTTTAAAAAAAAAATTTTTTTTAAAAAAATTTTAAAAAAAAAAATTTTTGGGGGGGGGCCCGGAAAATTTTTCCCTTTAATTTTAATTTTTCCCCGGGCCCCTTTTTTTTAAACCCTTTTTCCCTTTAATTTTCAAAAAAAAGGAAAAAAATTTAAAAAAAATTTTTTAAAAAAAATTTTTTTAAAAAAAACCCAAAAATTTTTTTTTAAAAAAAAACCAAAATTTTTTGGTAAAAAAAATTTTCCTCCCCCCTTTTTTAAAAAAAAAAAAAAATTTTTTTTGGGTTTTTTTTTTTTAAAAAAATTTTTTTTAAAAAAATTTTTTTTTTTTAAAAAAAAAAAAAAATTTTTAAAAATTTCCAAAAACCCTTTTGGTTTTAAAAAATTTTCCTTTTTAAAAAAAGGGGGGGGAAAAAAAACCCCCCCGGGGGGGAAAAAAGGGGGGCCCCCCTTTTTTTTTTAAAAAGGGGAAAGGGTTTCCAAAGGGGAAACCCCGGGGGTTTTTTAATTTTAAAGGGTTTAAATTTCCCCAAAAAAAAGGGAAAAAAGGGTTTAAAAAGGGGGGCCCCAAAAAATTTTCCCAAATTCCCCCCCCGGGGGGAAAAACCCGGGGGGGGAAAATTTTGGGGAATTTTTAAAAAATCCGAAAATTTAAAAAAAAAGTGGAAAGGGGGAAAAAAAGGGGGGAAAAAAAAAATTTTAAAAAAATTTTTTTTTCTTTTTTTTTTAAAATTTTTTTCCCCCTTTTTTTAAAGAAATAAAACCAAACGGTTTTTTTTTTTTTTTGGGGTTTTTTTTCCCGAAAAAAATTTAAAAAGGGGTTTTTTTTTTCCCTTTTTTTCAAAAAAAAAAAAAAAAAATTTTTTTAAAAAAAATTTTAAAAAAAAAAAAAAAATTTTTTTTTTAACCCCCAAAAAAAACCCCTTTTTGGGGAAAAATTTTGGCCCCCTTTTTTTTAAAAGGGGGGTTTTTTTTTTTTTGGTTTTTTTGGGGTTAAAAATTTTTTTTTAAAAAAAATTTTTTTTTCCCCCCCGGGGGGGTTTTTTTTAAAAACCCCCCCTTTTTTTTCCCAAAAAAAAAAAACCCCCCCCCTTTTTTAAAAACCCCCCCCGGGGTTTTTTTTAAAAAAAATTTAAAATTTTTCCCCCCCCTTTTTTTAAAAAAAAAATTTTTAAAAGGGGGGGGGTTTTTTGGGAAAATTTAAATTTAAAAAAAAGGGAAAAAAGGAAAATTTTAAAAAAAAAGGGGATTTGTAAATTTTTTAAAAAATTTTTTAACCTTTTTAAAATTTTCCCCCCTTTTTTTCTAACACCCCCGGGTTTTCGGTTTTTTTTTTTAAAAAAAATTAAAATTTTTTAAAAAAACCCCCCAAAAAGAATTTTTTTAAATTTAAAATTAAAAAAATTTTTTTTAAAAAATTAAAAAAAAAACCTTTTTTTTTTTTAAAAGCCCCCCCTTTTTTAAAAAACCCTTAAAAAACCCCTTTTTGGGGTAAAAAAATTTTGGGAAAAAAATTTAAATTTTTTTTTTTTTCCCAAAAAAATTAAAAAAATTTTAAAAAAAAAAAAAAAAAAAAAAAAAAAAAAAACCCCAAAAAAAAAAAAAAAAAACCCCCCCAAAAAAAAAAAGGGGGAAAAAAATTTTAAAAAAAAAAAAAATTTTTTTGTTTTTTTTTTTTAAAAAATTTTTTTTTTTAAAAAAAGGGGGGAAAAAAAAAAAAATTTTAAAAAAAAAAAAAAAATTTTTTTTAAAAAGGAATTTTTTTTTTTTAAAAAAATTTAAAAAAAAAAAAAATTTTTAAAAAAAAAATTTTTTTTTAAAAAAAAAAAAAGGGGAAAATCTAAAAAATTTTTTTGGGAAAAACCTTTTTTTTTTTTAAAAAAAAAAAAACCCCCAAAAAAAAAGGGGGAAAAGGGGAAAAAACCCGGGGGGGGTTTTAAAAAATTTTTTTTTTAAAAAAAAAAAAAAATTTTCCCTTTTTTTCCCCCCCCCCCCAAAAAAAAAAAAAACCCCCCAAAATTTTTTAAAAAATTTTAACCATAAAAAAAAAAAATTTTTTAAAAATTTTTTAAAATTTTTCCCCCCTTTTTTAAAAAAAACCCAAAAAAATTTCCCCCCCCCAAAAAACCCCAAACTTTTTTTAAAAAAAAAAAACCTTAAAAAAATTTTTAAAGGGATTAAAAAAATTTTTTTGGGAAAAAAAAAAAAAAAAAAAAGGAAAAAAAAAAAAATTTTAAAAAATTAAAAAAAACCCAAAAAACCTTAAAAAAATTTTAAAAATTTAAAAAAAAAAAAAAAAAAAAGGGGGGGGGCCCAAAAAAATTTTTTTAAAAACCCCCCGGGGGGTTTTTTTTGGGAAAAAAAAAACCCCAAAAAAAAAAAAATTTTCCAAAACCTTTTAAAAATTTTTTTAAAAAATTTTTTTTAAAAAAAAACCCTTTTTTTTTTTAACAACCCCAAAAAAATTAAAAAAAAAAAAAACCCCCAAAAACCCCAAAAGGGCCCCCTTTTTTAAAAACCCCCAAATTCAAAAAAAAAAACCCCAAAAAAAGGGGCCCGGGCCCCTTTGGGGAAAAAAAAAAAAAAAAAAAAGGGGAAAAAACTTTCCCTTTTAAAAAAAAATTTTTTCGGGGGTTTTTCCCCCGGAAAAAAAATTCCAAAAAAAAGGGGGAACCAAATTTAAAAAAAAAAAAACCCCCCCCCCCCAAAAAAAAAAAAAAAGGGGGTTTTTTAAGGTTTTTTTAAAAAACCTTTTTCCCCCCGGTTTTTTCCCAAAAAAACCCCTTTTTTTTTCCCAAAAAAGGGGAAAAATCTTTTTTTTTTCCCTTTTTTTAAAAATTTAAATTTTTTCCCCTTTTTTTAATAAAAAAAAAGGTTTAAAAAACCGGGGGTTTTTTTAAAGGGGAAACCCCAAAAAAAAATTTTTTTTAAAAAAAAAAAAAATTTTAAAAATTTTTCCCCCTTTTAAAAATTTTTTAAAACCGGGTTTTTTTTTTTTTTAAAAAAAAAAAGGGGGGGAAAAAAATTTTTTTTAAAAGGTTTCCTTTTTTTTTTTAAAAGGCCAAAAAAAACCCCCCCTTTTTAAAAGTTTTAAAAATTTTCCATTTTTTTAAAAAAAATTTTAAAATTAAAAAAAAATTCCCCCAAATTTTTTTTTTTTTAAAAAAAATTTTTTTCCAAAAAAAAAATTTAAAAAAAAAAACCCCCCCTTTGGAAAAAAAAAACCCCAAAAAAAAAAAAATTTTTTGGGGAAAAACCACCAAAAAATTTAAAAATTTTGGGTTTTAAAAAAAGGGGGGGGGGTTTTTTTTAAAAAACGAAAAAAATTTGGGTAAAAAAAAATTTAAAAAAAAAAAAAAAACCCCTTTTTTAAAAAAAAATTTTAAAAAAGGAATTCCCCCAAAACCCTTTTCCCCCCAAAAAAAGGAAAAATTTTTTTAAAAAAAAATTTTTTTTCCCCCCCCCCAAAAATTTTTTCCTTCCCCCTTTTAATTAAAAATTTTAAAAAAAGGAAAACCCTTGGGGGTTTTTTAAAAAAAAAAAAAAAAAATTTTTTAAAAAAAAAATTTTAAAAAAAACCCAAAAAAAAATTTTTAAAAAAAAAAATTTAAAAAAAAAATTTTTTAAAAAAATTTTTTTAAAAAAATTTTCCCTTTTTAAAAAATTTTTTTTTAAAAATTTTTTTTTTGGGGGGAAATTTTTTTTTTTTTTTAAAACCATAAAAACATACTTACTGGAAAAAAAAATCCACACATATAAAATTTTCAAACCCAATTTTTACCAAAAAATTAGGAACCTTTTGAATTTCTGGGGTAAAAAAGGGAATTTTTGTTTAAAAAAAGGGTTTTTCTTTAAATACATAGTGGGTAATTTTCAATTCACGGCCCAAAAAAATTAAAAAAAGGAAAAAAATCAAATACAAACAAAAGACCCCACCTTCCTTCCAAATACTCTTTCATTTTTTTTGCAAAACAACAATGAAGAGCAGAACGAACAGGTGGAAACGTTCTCGAGACCATCGCTACATGCCCCTTGGGAAAAATTTTCTTGTCAAACCCTTTCACCCCCCCGGGAAAAAACCTTTAAAAACTTTTCCTTTTTCCCTTTTTAAAATTTTAAAAAACCCCAAAAATTTTGCAAAATGGTTTTATTAGTCAAGGGATTCTATTTAATTTTTTAAAAAATAAGTTTATAATAAAAAACCCCCAAAATTTTTTTACAAACCTGGGAAAAGGTTCACAGTTTATTGAAAAAATTAAAAAGTTTTTTAAAAAAAAAAAAATTGATTTTACCAAAGTGAAGCTAAGCTGAAAGGGACCTACACAATCCAAAAATTACTTTCACCCAAAATATAAAGGCAAAAAATTGTGGCTTGCTGACCAAATCCCCTTAACTAAAGCAAATTTCCTTTTTGCTTTTTTGTCCCCCCTTATAAACTAAGGTACACTTTACTAAAACTCCCATTGTTGGGAAATCAGATGGTGAGCAAGCCCCTTTTTTGCTGGGGTTGAAAGGCAACGTGAAAGTTTTGGCTTGCTGACCAAATCATTTTTTAAAAAACGTATGGAAAACTGACATTTCCCCACATTGTTGGAAAAACAGGGTGGTGACAAGCCCCTTTGCGGGGTTTATGGGGAACGTTTAGGTTTGGTTTTCTGACCCAAAACTCTTTATTAAAACGTAAACACTTTACTATACCCCATTGTTGGAAATCATGATGGTGAGCAAGCCCTTTTTGCTGGAGTTGATGGGAACGTTGAAAGTTGTTTGGGTTGCGACCAAATCTCTTTATTATAAAATTTTGGTACCCGACTTTTACTCACATTGTTAGAAATCATGATGGGGACAAAGCCTTGTTCTGGATTGATGGGAAGTTTTAGATTGTGGCTTCCCGACCAAAAACCCTTTAATTTTAAAAATGATTTTACACTGACATACTCACATTGTTGGAAATCTGAAAGGTGACAGGGGGCCCTTTTTTGCTGGAGTTTATGGCAACGGTTTTTGGGGTTTTTTGGGTTTCTGACCAAATCTCTTTATTATAAACGTATGGTTTCATTTTATATACTCACTTGGTTTGGGAAAACATGAAAGGTGAGGCAAGCCTTTTTTGCTGGAGTTGATGGGAACTTAGAAGTTGTGGCCCTTTCTGACCAAAACTATTTATTAAAACGAAAGGTACAATGAAATATACTCACATTGTTTTGGGAAAACATGATGTTTTTGGCAAGCCTTGTTCTGGGGTTTTATGGCAAACGTTAAGAGTTGGGCTGCTGACCAAATCTTTTATTTTAAAAGTAAAAAAACACAAATATACTCACATTGTTGGAAAACATGATGGTAAAACAAGCCTTGTTGCTGGAGTTGATGGCAACGGTTTAAATTTGGCTTGCTGACCAAATTCTTTATTTAAACGTATGGGAAAACTTTACTAAAATCACTTGTTTTGGGAAAACAGATGGGGACAGAGCCCTTTTTTGCTGGGGTTGATGGGAAAAGTTGAGAGTTTTTGGGTTGCTGAACCCAAAAAATCTCTTTTTTAAAAACTATAATTTAAATTTGAGACTAATTTCTCAAATAGTTGGAAAAAAATTTTTTTTTAACAAAATTGTTTCTTAAAAAATTTATGGAACATTTTTTAAAAAATTTTCTTTCAAACCCAAAAAAATTTTTTAAAATTGGTTTTCCCTTTGACTTACCAAAAATTTTTTAAAAAAATAAGGGAGCCCGGTTCAAATAACAAAGTTAGAATTGTCTTCCCTTATTTTCTATTTCTAAGGACCCTTGATTACCCATTGGTTTGGAAAATTTGGGAAAACCCCCTTTTGGGGGGAGACCTTGTTGCTAATTTATTGGGGAAAAATTTAAAGGTTTTAGGCTTGCTTACCAAAAATTTTTATTAATTTTTAAAATTGGTCAATTTACTATACTCCCCCCAAAATTTGGAAAATTTTGATGGTTAGGCAACCCGGTTTTCTGATTTTGGTGGGAAACATTGAATTTTTTTGGGCCCCTTTGGGGGGGCCCTCATTTTTTGTTTGGCACTGCTTTTTTTCACAAATGTTAAAATGAACAAATTTTTTTAAATTAAAAAAGGGTTTTTTAAATTTTCCTTTCCCAAATTTTTTTTTCGTTTGGTTTTAAATGATTTTATCCTTTTTTGGAAACAAAGATGTGACCCGAGCCTTTTCGGGAGTTGATGGCAAAAAATAAATTTTTTTGGCTTTTTTTTTGGTTTTTTTATTTTTTATAAACCTATGGGAAAAACATTGCTACAATTTTAAAACCAAAATTGAGCAATTTGTTTAAAATTAGCGGCAACCAAAAAATTGTTGGTTGGAACCCAAAATTTTTTCTAGTTTTTGAATGGTTTCTATTTTTAAATTTTACAAAATTTAATAAAAAGGTTTTTCAAAAAAAGCCTTTTTTTAAGGGGGTTAAAAGGAAGTTGAAGTTTACTAAAATGAAAAAATATAATATTTTTAACAAACCCCGATATTAAAAAAAAATTACAAAATTTTTCTCAAAAGTTTTTTTGGGGGAAAAATTTTTTTTTTAAAAAAAAACTTAAAATTTTTAATGATAATTTTATAATTAAAAAATAAAATTTTAAACCCAAAAAAACCCAAAACTTTACCTGAAAAAATTTTTTAAAAAAATTTTTTAAAACCCGGTCAGAACACTTTTCCTCCAAGCCTTTTTATTCAAAATTTTAAGAAAATTTCTGCGGCCCCTAAAAGGAAAATTTTCAAAACCCTTAAAAAATTATCCAAAGCATGGGGGTTTCAGGAAAAAAAATTAAAATGCAAAAAATGGGCCCCCAAATCCCTGAACCCCCTTTCATAAGTTTAAAAATTTTAATTTATTAAATTTTTTTTATTTTTAAAATTTTTTGGCTCAATTTAATTTTCAAGCATTCCAAAGGTTAAAAATAAATTTTGAAAAAGTAATTTTGTTTAGCAAAAAATTTTTAAATTTTATTTTTCATTTGGTTTTCTCAATTAAATAAAAATTTGTTTTTTTAAATTAAAAATTTTTGTTTGAATGTGGAATTCCAATATATTGGGTTTTTAAGGTTTTTAAAATTTTTAGTTTAGTTCTTAAAAAATTTCGTTTTTTTTTTCTTAATCTTTTTAAAAAAGTAGGGAAAAAACTTTGAAAGGAAAATTTTAAAAAAAAAAAATTAAAATTTTAAAAAAAACGTTTATAAAAATTTTATTTTTTAAAAATTTTTGTTCAAGTATATTAAAAAAAATTTTTTAAATAAAAAAAAAAAATTTTTTCTTTAACCCAAAAAGGACCTAATATTGGAGGCATTAATTTAAGCATTAGAGGAATTAACAAAAAAAAACCAAAATGTTAGGTTAAGGTTTTAAAAAAAAATTTCCAGTTTTTGAAATGGGCAAATTAATTTTTTTTCCCCCTTTTTTAATAAAAAAAGTTTAACAAGTCTTTTTAAAGTTAAATGGAATAAAAGATAGAAAAAATTAAAAGTTTAAAAAAAATATTTTAAAAAACCTCCCCCAAAATGTGTCCCCTTAAAAAAAAAAAAATTTTTTTTTTGGCCTAAATTTTTGGGGAATGTTTTTTTTTTATTTGTATTAAAAACTTTCCCCCCCAAAGGGTCAAATTTTTATTTAAAAATAAACAAGGGAAAAATATTTAAAAAAAACCCAAAAATTTTAAATAAAGAAATTTTTTGGGTTTTTTAAACCCGACCCTTTGGAGAATCAGGCATTTTTGGGGGGCGGCATTTTTAGGATACCCAAACCAAACGCTGGGGAATCAAAGGGTTTTTTTTACAGAAACGCTTTTGGTTTAAAAAAAGCAAATACAGGCAATTTTAGGAATTTAAGACAATAATTGGAATTAAAAAAAAATCCAAAAATTTTTTCCTTTTAACCTACAATTTTTAGTTTTTTGTTTAAAAAAAAAGTTGGGGGAATGTTAAGGGTTAAGTTCCCCTTTATTTCCCCTAAAAACCAAAACTTTTTGTTTCCCTTTGTAAGGGGTTTTTAAGCAATTTGTTTAAGGATAAAATTTTAAAACAATAAAAAAAGGGGTTAATTGTTTCCAATTTAATTTTTTTAGAAAAAAAATAATTTTGTTTTGGACCCCAAAATAAATTAAATTTAATTGTTTGAAAATTTTTTTACAAATCCTTTTAACAATTTTGGTTTTTAAAATTTTTTAACAAAGTTAAGATTTTGGAATTACTTTTTAATTTTTCAAAATTTTGGCTTAATTTTTAACCTTTTTGGTTTTTTTTTTTTTAACCTTCCTAAAAAAAATTTTTTAAAAAAAATAAAAAAATTAAAATGTTTTTTTCAACAATAAAAATTTTTTTAAATTCCCCTAAAAAAATTATTTAAAAAACAAAAATTTTAAAAAATTAAAAACAAATTTAAGGTTTTAAAAAAAATAAAAATATTTTCAAAAACGGGTTTAACAATTTTAAAGGGCCCCAAAAGTAAATTTTAAAAATTTACCCAAAACCCCCAATTTAAATAAAACATTGGGGTTTAGGAAAAACCAGCAAGATAACCCCGCCCTAGGGGCAAAATACCTTTTTCAAAGGGAAAAATTTGCATTTCCCGGGATAAGGTTTTTGGGGTCCTCAGAGGGAAATAATACTCCGGGAAAAAATAAAAACAAATTCTGTTTAGTTTTAACTTCGTTTTTAAAAGGATCGAAAAATTAAAAAGAAAACCAAAAGAAACAAAGGAGGGAAAGGGCCCCCGAAGGGGGTTTGCGTTTCCGCCCCCCCGGCTCCTGGCAAACCCAGAAGAAAGAAGTCCCCCAACCCCAAGGGCTTTCCAAAGGGCCTTAAAATTTTTTGCCCCCGAAACCCCCTTTTATCCTTCAGGGGCCGTTTTATTGGGATTTTTTAAAAGTTTCCATTTTTTTTAAAAACCCCAAAACCAAAAAAAATTTTCCCCCCCCAGATGCCCCCAAAAAATAAAAAAAAACCCTTTTAAAAAATTAAAAGAGGAAAAACCAAAATTTTTTTTATTTATTTTACAATTTGGGTTTGGGTAGTTTTCCAAAGCCCAATTTTACCAAGGGGAAAAAAGGGAAATCCCCCTCGTTGTTTTAAAAAAATTTAACCTAAAAATTTGGATTTAAGAAACCAAGCCAGTTTCGAAAAAAATTATTTAAAGGGGGGGTCCAAAACAGCTAGTTTAAGGTTTTCTAAAAATTATAAAAATTCCTCATACATTTTTGTTTTGAACCCCACGATTTTGGAAAATTTTTTTTCCCAAAACTTTTTTCTAAACCTTTTTTTTATTTTTCCACCCGTTAAAAATTTTAAAAAAAAAATTTGGGATTGTTTTTGCTGGTTTTTATAAATTTCCAGCCTTAAATAAAACCGAAAGTTAAAATTTTTTTTTTTTTCTAAAAAGCATAAATTTTTTTTATATTTAAACCGAAAAACCGGTTTTCCCTTTGAGGGGGAATTTTAATTTTAAAAACCCTTTTTTTTAAAAAAATTTTAAAATTTTTAAAAAAAATTAAAAACCTTTTTTTAGAAAAAATAAAAAAAATAATTGAAAACTCCCCTCCTTGTTATTTTTAAAAAAAAAAAACTAAAGGTTGGGGGTTTTTGGACTTTTAAATACCAAAACGGGGGGGGGAACATTTAATTATGGCCAACCAAATTTCCCTTTATCTCAAAAACCCCCGATCTTTTAATATTTAAATTTTCCGGGAAAATTTTCCCGAGTTTTGTTCCTAAAATTCTTAACCTTTGAAATTTTTTATTTTGTTTTTAAAAAATTTCCTGGGGGGAAATTTTCTCAAAACAAGGCAGTTTTGGTTAAAACCCTTTTTTTTTAAAATATGTTTTATACACAACACCCTGAAAAAAACATTGTACTAATTAAAATTTTTCCAACATTTTTTTGGGTAACTTGTTATTTAAAAATTGGTAATTTTTTTAAATTTTGTCAAAATAAAGGTTTTGGTCGAAATTTTAAACCCCTTAAAAAAAAAAACTTGAGTTGTTCCCCAATTTTTATTTTTTTCTTTTTCAATTTAGCAAATGGAAGGGTTTTAATTAGGCCCCGGGTTCGGGCAAAAGGGAGGCAAAACACAAAGGGGCCCCAATATTATTAAAAACAATTGAAGTCCCAAAAAAAATTTTAAATTTAAAAAACAAAAAAACTAAGGTTTTAAATTAATTTTTAAACGGGGGGAAAAGTTCAACCCCATTTAATTCCCCCATTGAAAAAAAAATTTGGTTTTTTGGGGGTTTTTCCCCTCACTTCCCCAAATTTTTCCTCCTAAGTTAAACCAAAACCAAACCACCCGCAACTCGGTTTTCTCTAAAAAGTTTAACCCATTTAAAAAAATATTTTCAAAATTCTCTAACCCAAATTTAACCCCAAAAAAATTTTCCTTCCAACATAGTTTTCTAAACCCAATTTTGGCCAACTAAAAATTCCCCCCAGCCCGCCGTTGGGAAAGTATGTCCTAGGGGGGGTTTACTTGGGTTTTGACAGAATGTCATCCAGCCGAGACCAAAACCCCCAAAAAATTGAACCCCCGTGCAAACCCCGACCCCCATGGCCAAAAATTTCCCCCAAAAGGTCCCCAAATTTCCCGTTAACAAATTTTGTGACTTTAAAACAAAAAACCTTTTTAAATACAGTAAACCCTTTTCAATAAGGGAAATTTAAAAGTTTTTTTGAAAACAATACCAAGGGGTGGGCCGCCTTTTTCTTGGTCCTCCTTGTAACCCCCCGAACCCCCCGGGTTTTTGTTTCAAAAAAATAAAAAACAAATTTGTTCTGTTTAAAAATTTCTTAATTTTCAAAAAGGTAAAGTTTACATAACCCCCTTTTAAAAACTTAAATTTGGGGTTTTTAAAAACCAAAAATCCAATTTTAAAAAAATTGTTACCATTAACCCAAAACAGTGGCTTTGTCCCAAAAACCAGGAAACCCCCCAAACCCGGGCCCAAAATAAAACCCGAACTGGAAGGGGGGGTTGTACCAAAAAAAGGTTACCCCCCCAATCCGCAACCTGAAAAAATTAAAAAAAAACCATGGAAAACATCTATGGATAAAAAATTTTTTTCTTCCCCCCAAATTCCATTTTTTTAAATTTCCCCCAAAAAACCATTTTCCAACACAATGTAATTTTTTTTACCTTGGCTAAATTTTTCCGCAAGGTTTCATTTTTTAAAAATCTGTGTTTTTTAAACTTTTTTCCCATTAATTCAATTTATTTAGCGGCTTCGTTCCCCATTAAAATACCTATTCTTATACTAAGGGAAAATTCAATTTAACTGGGCAATTTTTAAAATTTTCCCAAAGTTTTTAGGCATTTCCCAAAAAATTTATTTTCCTTTTTTCATAAAAAAAGAACTATAAAATAATTTTTCAAAAAAATTAAAACCCCCTATTTTAAAATTAAAAACTTTTAGGGTGTTATTTTTTAATTAAACTTTTTAAATTTCAAAACATTAAAAATATTTAATAAAATAAAAAAATACAGAAAAAAAATTTGTTTTCAAAAATTTTTAAATGTAAATTTAAAAATTTTTAAAAGAAAAAAATAAAAAAAAAAATTATTTGAAAAAGGGTTTAAAAGGAAAAATTCAGTGTTTTTGGGAATAAATTTTAAAACCCTTTTTTTTATTTTAAAAATTTGGGAAAAATTTTATATCCCAAAAATTATATTTAAAAAAATTTTTAAAGGTAAAAAAAAAATAAATTAAAAACAATATTTTCTGTATATTTTAAAAAAAGCAAAAAAAAAAATAAAAAATAAACCTTTCTAAAAAAATAAAAAAACCCTTTAAACTTGATAAAAAAAAGTTAATTATTTGGGAAATAAAAACTCAATTTTTTAAAATTTAAAAATTTTAAAAAAAAAAATTTTGGGATTTAAATTTTTTAAAAATAAAAAAAAAAAATTTAATTTGGTTTTTTTAAATTTTTAAAATCCAGAATTAAGGGAAAATTTATGAAACCAAAAAAAATTTCTAATTTTTAAAAAATTTTTTTTTTAAAATTTTTTAAAAGTTTTAAAAAATTTTAAAATTTTTTTTTTTAAAAAAATTAAAAAAAAATTTTTAATTTGAACATTTTTATTTTAAAAAAATAAAGAAAAACAAAGAAACAATTTTTTCCAAAAAGAAATTTTCCAAATTTCCCTACCCCTTTAAAAAACCCATTTTTAAAAAAATACCCAAAAAACCTAGCCAAAAACCTTTTTTAGGTTACAAAATTTTCAAAAATATTAAAACTTTTTTTATTTGGTTATTTGTTTAACTCTAAGGTTCCCCCTTTGGGGTTTAACCCCCAGGAACCCTTTTATTAATCCCTTTTTTAAAAAAGGAAAAAAACATTTGTTTTATTTAAATTTTTTTGGTAAGTTTAAAAACAAAAGGGGAAAAAAAATTTGCCAACAAAAGAAAAAAAAAAAGATTTTCAAATTTTTTTTAAATTTAAATTTAAGGAAGAAATAACAATTTTTTCCAGAAAAGTTTCCCCCCTATTTTTAAAAAACATAAGAGATCCCCTAAAATTTTTTTCAAAAAAAACTTGGCGGAAAGAACATCCGAAAAAATTTTCCCCCCCATTAATTTTATTTTAAAAAAAAACCCCCCCCTTTTGGAGACCCCTTAACCCCCCCAAGTTCAACCCCAGTCACCTTTACGTTTGTAAAAAAAACCTTTCTATTTAAACAAAATATTTTTCAATTTTTTTACCCAAAATGTTTACTCTTATAATTCAAACAATTTGCAAAAACCTTTCCTCCAAACCCCAAAATATGACACTAAAGGGTTAATGAACTATCAACATCAAAAAAAACCTAAAAAGGAATTAAATTAAAGTCAAATTCTCCCCTTTAATTTAGTCCAAAACAAAAACCTTTTAAAAACAGGGGAAATTTTCAAAAAGAAAATTAAAAATTCAAAACTGTTTTTAAAACAAAAAGGCTTTACGGCTAAAAAAAAAATATGCAAAAGGGAAAATTTGTTTTGTCTTAAAATTCTTTCCGGATTATTTTCAAAAAAATTAATAATTAAATTTGGAAAAAAAAAAATTTAAAAATTTTTCCAACCCAAAACAATGCCAAATCTTGAAAAACCAAAAATTGGTAAATTTAAAACAGTACAAAACCAAATTTCTTTCAAAAAAAACCCCCAAATTAAAATTTTTAAAAATTTTGGAATAATTTTAAAATTCCCTTTTCCATTAAAAAAAAGCCTTCATTTTTAAAAATCAATGGGGGTAAATTGTTAAAATTTCCCCAAATTTTTAAAAATCTTTTTTTAAACTTTTTTCCAAAAACAAATTTTGAAGGGGGGTGTTAACAAAATTTTAAAAAAATTGTTTTAACCTTTAAATTTTGGAAAACCGTAAATTAAACTATTCAGATAATTTATTTTTTAAATATTGCCAAGTCCAAATTTTTTTCCCAAATTTTAAAATAAAAAATTTTTTGGTTAATTTTTGTTTAAAAACCTTAAATTTTTAAAAAAAAATGTAAAAAAATAATTCCCCATTGGGAAAAATTTCCCTTTAAAAGTTGATTTTTTAAAAAGATTTAAAAAGGGAAAATTTCAATTTTTTAAAATTTTAAACCATTACATTTTTTTTTTATTTGGTTTTAATTTTTTGGGGTTGGTTTTTTTTATTTAAATCAAAAGCAAGGGTTAAAAAATTTCAAAAAAATAATTTTTAAAAAAAACCTGGGCAAAAAATTTTCAAAAAAAAACTTTTTTAACCTCAAAAATTTTTAAAATTTTAAAAATTCCCTTGATTTAAAAAATTAAAAAAATTTTTTAATTTAAATTTAAAAACCCCAAAAAATAAATTTTAAATTCCAACCCTTTTCAATTTAACCAAAATTTTAATTAAACCCCGATTAATTTAAATTTTTTTTAAAAACCAAATTTAAATTTTTTTAAAATTTTTACCTTTTTTTCCAAAAAATTTCCCTTCCCTTATCAAAATTTTTTTCTAAAAAAAACCCCACAATTACTTCTGGAGAAAATTTTAAAAAGGGGCCTGAAAAAATCCCTAAGAAATTTTTAGCCCCCCCGGAATTTTGGAAAAAAACCCCCCTTTTCAATGCCCAACCCGTTTTGACCCCCCGGAGAACCGAAAAACTTTAAAAAGGGGGGGCTCAATCTGGTTTTAAAAAGCCAACCTACAACCCTTTTTGTTTTTCGTGGTTTTAAAAAAAACCCATTAAAAAAAAAATTTTTAATTTTTTAATTTTTAAAAAAAGGTAATACTCTTTAAAAAAATGTTTTCCAAACCTAATTTTTAGGGGCTCAATTTCCCTTATTTCATAAGGTTTTTTAAAAAAATTTTTTGGAAAAAACCTTAAAATTTATTTTAAACAAATTTTATTTTGTTTTTTCATTTTTGTAGGGTTTTGTTTTAAAACCTAAAACTTTTAATTTTTTAACAAAAGGACCAT
This sequence comes from Homalodisca vitripennis, assembly GCF_021130785.1. Lineage (NCBI taxonomy): Eukaryota > Metazoa > Arthropoda > Insecta > Hemiptera > Cicadellidae > Homalodisca > Homalodisca vitripennis. The sequence goes on from NC_060207.1 coordinate 227,065,623, forward strand.
TCTTAAAAAAATTTTTTTTTGAAAGAAAGATTGAATTTGAAAACTTAAACCCCCAAGTTATTTATTTTTAAACCTTTTTCTTAAAAAAAACCCCGGCAAATTTTGGGTCTTTTTTTAAAAAAAAACTTCAAAAAAATTTTCCACCACTGGTTAAATTCCCCAAAAAGGGTTCCTGTAAAAAATTTTGAAATTGACTAAAAAATTAAATTTTTAAAAAAAAACTTTTTTTGTAATTAAAAGGGCCCTAATTTTTTTTCAGCAAAGGGGTTTTTTAAAAAATTTTAAAAATAAAAGGGCGATTTCCCAAGGTTTAAAAACCCAAACGGGAAAAAGTCCATTTCATTCGGCAAAACAAAAAAAAAACCCCCAAAAAACTCCCGAAATTTTTTCAAAATTAGTAAAACCAACCTTAAAGTTAATTTTATTTTTTTAAAGGATATAAAAAATTTCCAAAGGGGGTTTTAAACCCCAAAATTTTAAGGAACCAACACCCCTTTCCAAAAAATCACTAAAGGGAATTCCCAAAACCAAAAAATTTTTATTAATTCCCAAAATTTTAAATTTATTTTAAAACAAAATGGTTAAAAAATAAAATTTTTCTAAAAAAACAAAAATGTTTAAAAAAAATTCTTGCCCCTTTGAATTTTGCCCAAATGGGTCTTTCTTTTTTTTTAAGAAATTGGGGAAAATTTTGAAAGGGCATGGGAAAAACCAAAAGTTTTTTGTATTTTACACAACTTTTGTAATTAAATTTTTTTTAAATGTTTGAAAAAATTTTTTTTAATTTTTTTGTTTTGGGGAAAATAGGTACCAAGGGGAAAAAGAACCCCAAAAAAACCCTTTTTTCAATAATTAATTAGAAATTGGTTTTTTTTTTTTTTTTTACCCAAATTACCCTTCCCAAAAAGTTTAAAAAACTGGTGGAAAAATTAATTGGTTTAAAATTTTTAGAAAAAAAAATGAAAACTTTGAAAAAAGATTTTTAAAAGGCCGGGGTGAAATTGGACCCCCAAAAATTTTTAATATTTTTAATTAACCCCCCCCAAAGGAATTTTGGAAAAAAATTAAAAGGGAAAACATTTTTACCAAGTTTTAAAAAAATTCCCTAAAAAAACTAAAAATAATTTATTAAAATTTAAAAAGGGCCCTTTTTTTAATTTTGCAAACCAAAAGGGGAGTTAAAATGGAAATTTTTGGGGGTTCTCATTTTTTGCAAACCAGTTTTTTTTTTAAAAGACCAGAACAGTGGGTTCCCGTCTGCGCGGCAAAAGGCCCCTCCTTTTACGGGTTAACCTTTTTCAATTTTCTTTAGAATTTGCTTCCAAAGGGGGAATTTTTAACCCCCTTTCCCAACCCCCAAAAAAGGTTTGATTTTAATAAAATGAACTTTTTTTTTTAAAAATCCTTTTTAAAAAAAGGGGCCCCAGTTTTTAAAATTTTCCTTTATTTAAAAAAGCGCAAATTTAAAACCCAAAAAGAAAAATTTTTATTTTGTTCCACAAAGAACAAATTTCATTTATTTTATCCCGGGGGAAGAATTTTTCGAAAATTAAAAATTTTACGAATAAAGGGTTTTTAACCAAAATTTTAAAACAAATTTTAAACAAAACCAAAAGTTTAATTTTCCCCTTTTTAATTTATGGGAAAAAAACATCTTTTTCATTTAAAGGTTTTTAAAAGGGTTATAAAAAAAAAAAGTACAAATTTCCCGTTTTGAAATTTGAAATTATTTTACACTGTAGCCTAAATTTACTATTGGGCACAAGAACACACCTGTACAATAAAAAAATTTGGATCATAGGAAATCAACTAACGTCTCATAATCTGAGGGTCACGATTAATGTGCATTTCAAATTCTTGAAGCCAGCTTTGTAACTTGCAATGAATAAAGTAACATTCTAACAATTTGATAACAATCAAATATCATCTCAAATGTGCTTAAAAAGTACAAATAAGCATAGGCTACTAAGTTTTCAGAAATAGTAAATTATTGAGTTAGTCAACTGAAATTAACTCAAAAATTGAAATTTTAGAAATAAGCATCTACTATAACCATAAAATACAAACCCTACCAGACAATAGCAATATCACTTTCAAAAGGATAGTCTATGATAATTATTTACAACCTGGGTAGAGATAGGTATAAATTAAATGTTCATTCAATGATTGTATTACACACTGCTAAGTAGTATCTTCAATATCATATTTAGTATACATACCATAAATGAAAACTCACTAAAACAAGTATCTGAGCACAATATACACACAGTTTTTATATATTATAAAATGTACTATTTATACTGACAAGAGATTCACTACAACTTCATTATTTAATAATGCGGTTGTCGGTTAAATGTCACACATCAACACTTACTTATCAAATTATTAGTCAACATAAAAATAGGTTAGGCTGGCGCTGGCTCACTCTATAACCATATTTCAATTATCATATTTTGATTTGATTACGGCTTTTTTTTCTTAATTTTATTGCAATAGACTGATAGCTCAAAGATCCATACTTGACCGGTAATTGTCTCTAGATGGGTGTGTTTTAGATATTATATTATATTTACCGGTGATTTAAGTATAATATAGTTTTTGACTGACGATATGGGGACTATATATTTTTCAGACTATAAGAAACTCTGCAGACTGAGTACTTAGACTAATCCGATTTCAATGAAACATGATAATGATATTTGTATACGCATTATTTACATACAATATAAAAATGAACTTCCAGTGTATATCCTAAGTATGTGTATTTCACAGAAACCCCTCTTCAAATCTGTAGACTGAAACAAAACTCTGCAGACTTGGTAATCCCAATACCATGAAACTTGATAAGCATATGTGTATACACGTCTAAGTACCCAGTCTGCAGAGTGTTATTCCAGTCTGCAAAATGCACAGTTCCATATATGGACAGTCAATTATATAGTATAAGTCGGCGTGAAACTGTTCCAAATATTGTACCTGTACTTTTATCTTTTCGACTTGTAAGCGCAATAACAGGGAGGATCATTTAATTACATTAACAAAAATGAACCGAAAAACTGGCTATCACGTGTTTTCCTGAGCAGAGTTAATTAGACCAGAATATATGATCACTAGCCTTCTTCAAATTCTGTAGTATCGATTCTTTTAAAACCCATCTGGGTATGTTTCGTTCTCGTGGAAAAACATAATAAGGACATGCTTTTAATTTGGCACCGAAGTCGACTGGATAATGCAGACCTTTGACATTCTTGCAAATGGTTAATAAGTTCATTGATAAGCCATGATAGTTGGACCAGAAGAAGCAGTATGTGAATAATAAAATAAAAATCTTACTTATTTTATTCTATTAATTCCAGCAAGCATGTTTCTCAAATTTTTGGATAAATGTTTCCTATATGCTGTTTTAATAATTTATATTGCTCTCGTCTTAGCTGGGTAGTTCTGCACTAAAGGGTCAGCGACAAAATATTATAATCCCCGCATGACAGTGGAATACAAATGCTATATGATATGGAGAGATGAGAGAGAGAGAGAGAGGAGAGAGAGAGAGAGAGAGAGAGAGAGGGAGAGAGAGAGAGAGAGAGAGAGAGAGAGAGAGAGAGAGAGAGAGAGAGAGAGAGAGAGAGAGAGAGAGAGAGAGACGAGAGAGAGAGAGAGAGAGAGAGAGAGAGAGAGAGAGAGAGAGAGAGAGAGAGAGAGAGAGAGAGAGAGAACCTTAGGCTAAATTGACCACATTTCGCCTCACGATTATTTAGGAATCTCAGAGAGATTGGTATTAGAAAACAGACAAAAATCCTTCTCAGAGGTGGAGATACATTGCAGATTCAATGTATACCGACGATGAACAAAGTCGAGTACGATATTTGCAGAGGATAAAATGTGTGTAAGAAAATAAGAGAGACTGGCCAAGAGATAAAAGAAAGGTATTACGTGGTGTTTTTCGTTACCCACAACGTCAAAACAGGACGGTTTTAACGTTGACACCGAACAAATATGCGTACTATGACCAGAGGCCTCCTTCATCGTACCTTCATTCAAGGAGAGAAATAAAAATTGTGCACTATAGGTATGTCAAATTCCGTCACTGCTGCAAATTCTTCAAATTGAAATCATTGCATCTTGATTTTTTTATATAATTGTATACGTTTACTCTTTATTTTATCTAACACGTATTAGAAGAGTACTAGACGCTAGCTCTGTTCCAAGCCTCTCCAGTCAAATAGGGCAGGAGACAGCACTTACTCATGCCATCCAGGCTAGTAACAGCCTTTAACACAAAGGGAGCTCCACCCATTCCAACACCAATTCTCCGCAGTAGACTAGACATATCAATTCACCTACTACCTCAATATCTTGACATTTGTGGATAGAGGTGTGCCGCTCCTGTGCAATTGAAATTTATGGTATAACCAGACTGAAACCTATAAGCAGTATAATGGACTAGAAATAAATACTATAGCCGTATAGGTAAAAGTAAAAAGGTGAAAAAAAATTACATTGGTCTCATGTGTAACTATGATGGAAACAAAAAAATATATGATAAATAAAATAGTAAACAGAGTATGTGAGCATATTAGGAGCATACTAGATTGGAATTATAAGAATCAATGCTACCTAATTCTCTAATTATGTTCTTGTCTAATTAATTCTGCTAAAGGAAACGATCAGTTAGTATACTTCAGTGTCAGATTAAATGGAATGAATATCCGTGTTCTCATATTTCGTTTTAGTCCTGTGTGATCCCCAAGCATTCTTTATTAAATTCGTTCATCAATGATTCTGCGTTATCCATTCAACTTTGATGATAAATTAGACGGACTTTCCTGTTATGTTCCTCTTTTCACTCAAAAGGAGCATACTAGATTGGAATTATAAGAATCAATGCTACCTAATTCTCTAATTATGTTCTTGTCTAATTAATTCTGCTAAAGGAAACGATCAGTTAGTATACTTCAGTGGTCAGATTAAATGGAATGAATATCCTGCCTGAAACAGTACTTATTCGCAGAATAAGTTAAGAACTATATTATTTGCGATATGATTCACGCCGATTTAAATCGTATAACTTAGTTTATCGGTGAATCTAATATTATTTCTAGAGCACATCCAATCAGGCATTACCGGTCAAGTCCAAAACTTTGAGTTATAAGCCTTTGTTATAAAAACAATCTGCAACCAGAAAAAGGTATTGTTATCAAATACGTTGGGGCCTTTCTAACCTATTTTTATGTTGAATATTAATTTGATAGTGTTGATGATTAACAAACCATACGAGAATAGAGTAAGAGAGTGAATATTAATCTGCATCTGTAGGCCTGTAATGAATATATTTTTTAATATATTTATTAAAAGTGGTGGCTTTATCTATATATTGTGCTTAAATACTTAACGATACTTTAACGATTTTCAAGTGGTAAGTACACTAGGCTATATGATGCTGAATATAATAGATTGCCAGATAGATATTACTGGAAGGTAATGTATTAGTTGAATAGACATTTTTAATGATCTCTGTCTGTGCCTAGATAATAATTTATTGACAATCCTCTCGGACATAGGCTAATATACATTACAGTATTGCTATTGCTTGGGGTAATTTTATGTATTCTGTAAACTGTCTAAATAATATATAATTTGCTAAATATATTTACTCTAGCCATTTTATATAATATTGTTGATTTTTTCTAAATGAAAATACTTAAAACTTAATTGAAAAAACAAGTTTAGGAAATCCTGAAAAAATTCAAGAAAACCTTGTAAAAAGTCATACTTGAATGGGTTTACGTGTAGTAATGGCGTTGAACAAAAAAAAACAATCTACAAAAGTTCTGGATGAGTTAATAAAAATACTTGAGAGAGATAAAAATGCTACAAACTCATTTGTAACAAGAAAATGGCCACCACACTTTTGAGTGAACACCGAATTTAAAATCCCATTAACTTAAGGGCTAAAAAAGTGTATTTTCTATATATTTTGACACAAACACAGTAGCCTCCTTTAACCCTCTTAGTGCCACTGTCTGATTAATCGAACTTCTGTGGTAGTGCACAAAAATGGCAATGTTTATTCAGTTGACTTTCGGAATTTATTTTTTCACGCCAAATATAATTTAATAGAGCTAATATTTGGTAATATCCTTTACAAGATGGCCTATTCAATAACTATTCAACGTTTGCAAAAAATATATTCTGTCTCTCTGTAAAATTATATTCTGTAAAAATCTGTTTCAATCTTGGTGTTTATATTGATATAGTTAGTGGGCGTTGGCCAGAATAAATACTGTTAAAAGCATGAAATACGATTCCGACATGCATGATGCTTTCAGGCAAAAGGAAAGCCAGAAAAAACCAGTTTTGCTTTTATCTACTAACAGCACTACCTCTAATAAGTTGCAAGCTAACAAAAATGGAAATCAAGTTTTTATCACAAGTAAACCAACCATAGTACGTGAATAGGCTAGAATGACTTCATGGTGGCATTGACATGGTCGATCAAATGCTATATTGCTATTTGGACGAACAGCGAACAGTTAAATTCTGGAACAAAATAGTCTTTAACATTTTTTCTAAAATTGTAGTAAACTTGTATGGTACATTTTGTATACCTTTTAAACATTGATAAGCCTATAGCAGGAATGGATTTCACTACATTGATTATTGAAGAGTTGCCTGATGTGTGGATTGGTAACCAAACTCCTTTGCAAGTATAAACTGTTTGTAGTATATTTAATATTGAACAAAGTGGAAAGAGAAAAGAACAAGGTATATTTGTAAAAAATAAAAAAGGTAGCCTATTCATCCGTTGTATACTTCGAGAGATTCCATACGGGCCCTGAGAAGCGCGACAGGGGAGTGGTGTGGTATGGAGTGGGAGAAGCCGTCTTAAGAGGGGAGGGGGCTGACTGGGCTGACTGCCGCCGCGTCACAAAGCTTGCCACTGTCACTTGTCAGTGAGCCTGGATCTGCGTGCTGCGTACGATTATTTAAACACATGTTAGATAAATTTTACATTGGCAGTATAGTTAACATACTTCCAATAGTAACAATTAAAATCCTCCAGTACTTTACATCCCTCATTGCTGTCGTCAGTCCAGGCTTTGGGAGTTGCATGAGTCGTTATGGATATAAGTTTCATCCATATAAATAATGGGTCTGTTCTCAGATATGTACTGAGTAATTAAAAAAAAATTCCTCTTTTCTCTCGGATGTTAATATTTTCTACCAATACTTTTCTGTCATTAGTAGCTTCTTCCATCTAAAATTCATTTTCTTTAAAATGCTTCGAAGAGAGAAAGAACTACCTTTAAAATTAATTTAACTTTTCAGAAACAGATAGCAGAGATTTTATTGTTGGTCTTTCGCCATGAATTCGGTGAAATTCATTTATAGTCCTCCTAATAACACCTATATCGAAATTGTCTAGATCGGTTTTAGGTTTTGTACGATTTCGATTCTTTTTCGGAGTGCTGAATTCTGCATTGTCTTGAATTACTTTTTTCCTCTTAGAAACTATTTTTTTTTAGTAGTTGTCAATAGCACGCCAGTTGCAGCTTTTACACGGATTGTTTATGTTTATTGCGGCGCCACTTTCTTTCTCATGTTTCATGTATTCATAAATGTTTTGCTACGATTTCTCGAGCTTGGCTATGATATATTTTACCATTTCCAACTTTTTTCATGAAGTTTACAACCGCCATTTCAGAAATATCACACGGTAATCCTATAAAACAGTAACGGCGGCAAAACAGTGCAAGTATTACAGAGGCAAGAAGAGTGTTGAACAAGTAAGCGCGAGGTCCGCACCGCACAGCTCCGCGATACAGACTGAGGAAGCGTTACCCCCACTCCTCCAAATGACAAGTAGACCACTGCGCATCGCCAGGCCAGGGCCCGTATGGAATCTCTCCATCAGTACATTACTAATGCCTGTTAGTGATAAAAAAACTAATGTTACTTTTATAAATAATATTTTTTACATAGTTTTAAGTATAAAAAACTTGTACTTTTGGGGAGACTTTATTAAGCGGCCTATACTCGTTATTCGATTGCTATTATGAAACAATATTCAATATGTAAAAATCGTATACAATAAGAAATATAAATAACCATAACAAGAAGAATCTCGTAAATTACAATTTTAAAAACATAAATTTAACAATGATATCACAAAACCAACTATGGCTTAGACCTAGATATCAAAGAAATCTTACAATATTACAACTTGCCCAGCTTGATATTAACGAGTAACCGCTTTTGTAAAATGGAGGAAAGAATTCTCTCCATGGGTTACCAGGAGTCAAATCCACATGTTGAAGCCACTTAAACAGTCACTTGTGAGAAATATCTCACATATTTTTTCTCGTATTCATTGCTATTTTCAAAGTTTAGAAATATGAGTTACTTCTTGCTGTTTATTGTTTACATTAAAATTACTATAACTAATAAGTTGAAATTATATGCTAAATTGTAATATCGAATTATTCCTTCGGATAAACACAATCGAATAATTCGATAATAGAAGTCTAATAACGAGTGTAGGCCGCTTATTAAAGTCTACCCGTATTTTTAAATGGCCAGACTAGAAACAACAGCTATTACACACAAGTCTCTAAGAGTAAACTGTGTGTAGCTTCTACAGTGTCAAGAAATTCAGGATAAAAATATCAGGTAATTTGTAATATGTAATAAATTGTTTTTTCTATAAATTTGTTTGTGTTCAAAACTGAATAAAATGTGACCTGATTACTGAAATGTGTGCATACTTTAAATTAAAAAGTGTTTCTTTGGATAAAATATTTTTTTATTTTGTAGGTTTTTGATTTCAAAGTAAAAAATGTAAACGTTATATAACATTTTTCTTTCTACAGTTATGGCAATTTCTCCAAGGATAAAACTTCTTTTTTTGTATTTTATTCATGTAGTATATATTGTTAGTAGATAAGTAAAACAAAAACTAATAAAATATTGTCAAATATAAAAAGATAGACAATTTAGTACACCACTGCATAAATGTTCCAAAGGGAGTTGGCATTTCTGGGCAGTGAACTGCAAAAATGGTGTTTCATTGATGTGCAGGTGAAGGACTGATGTACCACAGGGATCCATTTTGGGCCCTTTATTATTTATTATGCATATCAACAATATTGTAAACTTGATAAAATATAACGTACATAAAATATAAATCAGTAATAAATATTAGTTAATTCTAAGGATAGTAATTGTTTGTTTCTTTTCAGGTGGTTTCATGACTACTCAGATGACTAGCCTATAATTAGACCTGTGTTAAACAACGGTCATAAAAAGAAGGGTAGATAATTTTTTAAATGTTCAAAAATATGAAGTTCTATTTTCATCCTGCCAAACTGACTCGGATAAGAAGAAATTTGTTTTCTACACAAGTGGTCAACCACGGTGGTCAGGTTGTCTTGTCAAGTGAAGCAGCAACTCATGTTATTGTCGAGGAGACAAGTGATCACTCGGGCCTCCCGGTCTCTCTGTGGGCAGGCGATCCGGTTGTGGTTGGTACGCTCTGGCTAAGCCAGTGTCTCAAGAAGCAGGCAATTCAAGACCAACAACCGTATGTTGTCAGCCAGCCAATCCAGAAACGTTCAAACCCCTTCTCCTGAACCAGCCACCACTTCAAAAAAACCAGCCACGTCAGATATTGTTGTTGAGGTAATTTCATTTCAAGAATATATTTTATGTGTACATGTAACATTATCCAACATGACTGGCGTAGGTCACATCTTTGTGAACGAAGCGTAGTATGTAGTGTATCTTTTATGTTTAACCCTTGCACTGGCAAGTTCAAAATTTACAACATGATCTACTAATTATGAAATAATTCTGATAATCTTCTCCTGCATTGGATTGACAGTTATAACATTTTAATTGGCAGATTTCATGCTTTTTCTGTAGCATTAACTTTTTATCCATAATTAACTAAATCTTATAATAATAATAATCTTTATTGTATAGAAACAATTAACAACTGCATTGCATGCTTCAACATAGTAAATTAAGGAAATACATATTCAAATCATGTTTTGTCAGTATAAAAGCTTACAATTTCTCTTTTATATCGGAACTCGTGGGTTCCATTGTTGCTTATTGTTCTCAAATATTTCAAGAATTTTCATCCTAGCAGCCTATCATGAACTCATCCATAGAATAAAACACCTTTGAAACCAAAAATTGTTTCAGATGATCTCTGATTTTTTTTTCTTTATTGAGTTGTTTGATACCATCAAGGAAGCCTATTTATTTATTTATATCAAGGAAGTCTAACACTAACTTGAGATGGCAAGTTGTCCCTGTCTCTTATTCTTTAGTGATGGACATCCTTGTCTTGTACCAACTCAAATTTGAGTCAGCAGAACAGGACAACCTTGAGAATATAAAGGCAGGGTAAAGTTAGTAATCCAAGCTCCCCAAAGGGTCTTGCACAACTCTCTGGAGTTCAATTTTAAAAGAATTCTGACAGCTTCTTTTTGAGATTTAAACTTTCAAGTTTAAAAAAGCCCTCTTTACATGAGAATTTAATTACAGCATGGTACTCAATCTTGAGCATTGCAAGATGACACCAATTACTTTAATGTCAGAGACAGACTGGAGAGAACTGGAGAGATTTGGGCAAGCGATAAGAAGTTTACATAGACTCCCCCAACACAACTGCTCCCAACTAGCTTGAAGGAGAAGAAGTAGAGCAGGCTGGAAACTTACATACCTTACTTACTATTTACTCATGAAAGAGTTAATCTGTGATTAAACCTCTGTCTTGGGTGGTTAACATCAGAATCAAAATAATCTTTATTTATAATCTTAGAGATTACAAATGGAGGCAATTTTACAATTTGTTGTTATTTGAAATGACAAACAACATCACAAATGATGATACATATTCAAATGATGTTTTGTCAATATAAAAGCTTACAATTCCTCTTTTATATCAGAACTCATGGGTTCCATTGTTGCTTATTTTAATGCTTGGTATGTAAAGGTTACAACTTACAATTATTTTCTGTAAGTAAGAAAATATAAAGGTAATGGTTATATTGTTCTCTGCATGTATTCCTCTAGTGTGTAGAATGGGTGGGTTCTTAGCCATTCCTGCAGTGCCAATTTCAAGGGTTTCCCCTTCTTCAATTGCAGTTCTGGTGGTCAATGGTTGTAAAGTTTCCTACCATTGTATGATGGCTTTCTGTCATACAGTTGAAGTTGGTGGGTTTGGAAGGTTGTAGAGACCAGATTGCCTTGTGTGGTGTTGGTGTATATCTCTGTTTCTGGGTAGTTCTGCTACATCCGTATTAGCTTGTGGATGTAACTTTAGCAACTTTCTGCACCCTTTTATCAGCCATGAAACATCAACTTTGGTTAGTACTCTGGTTAACTCTAAGACTAATTTATTGGCTTTTACAGAAGTACGCATGCTCCCAGTCGTCTTCAGCCAGTGATGCCTCGTGTAACGCTGTAGTGTTGAGTCAACTGAGAAGGCTAGCAGATACCTACAGAGCTAGAGGAGATCAGTGGAGAGCACATGGGTACGAGAAGGCCATCAGTGCGATTCGTCGCCATGGAAAAGAAATCACCTCGTCTGAGGTACAGAAAATGTCACAACTGCAATTAGGCGTGCTAATTTTAATAATTAGTGGTTTGAAGTTTGATTGATTTCCAAAATATTGCTAGGCTATTAAATTTTATGATTGATAATAATATTGGAATTATCACTAAATGGAAATTGAAAGCTATTTAAAATTAAAAAGCTATGTAAAAATAAAAACATCACATTTTACTTATATCTTTGTGTTTAGGAACTGACAAGATCTAAATTAATATGATTGTCAATCACAGTGATTATTGAATTTTGCACAAGTTAACCCTTCCCACGTTGTAGTTGGTTACATTGTTGTCATGAGTGCGTGTCTACTACGTATCTCGTTATTATTCTTCATCATGTGGTAATGTTGTGATTAGTTTGAAATATTTATCTTGTTTTGTAGTGCAACAAGGTGTATATAATTTAATTTAAATTTATTTGAAATAAACAGTTAATTGTAAATAGTTCTTTTTTAATTTATCAATAAATACGCTAATTTTAAGTAAAATGCCCTGTTTTGTATTTTTTTCCTTTTAAGTTTTATAATTTTGCTATAGTAAAAAATTAGCTCTGAACTTAAAGGAAAAAACTCTTTTTACTTGTCTTGGCATTATAGGAAAGTTAATGAATTTATTAGTGGCGTGTGAAGGGTTATATTAGAGTAAATACTTGAACACGAACGTTAACTAAAAAAAATTAATCTCCGTCAAACAGTTCTGTATTGATAGTCTACATTTATTCTGATAGGATGTTGTTAAAATCTTCAAAAACAACTTCACAGTTCGTTTTTACCAATCCATGACAAACATTTTAATATTTTCATTTTCTCATTTCATCAAAAATTAAGGAAGGCATCATCATATTATTTCCATCCAAAAATGTAATTGCTCAAACACAAAGTATAAACAAGTGGTGTTGAATGTTGTAGGAAATTGCAAGCCTAGAAGGTGTCGGAGCCAAAATGGCATCAAAAGTGATGGAAGTTTTATCAACGGGCAAAATCCGCAAGGTGGAAGAGCTGTGTGAGACGGAGGAGAGTCGAGTGTTGGACCTGTTCAGTGGCATCTGGGGGGCAGGACCCGCTACTGCCAATGCTTGGTATATAAAGGTTACAATTTACAAGTTTTTCTCTGTTTAATGCCCCGTTCGCAATAAATGATTTCAAAGGATGTGAGGATTGATATAGAATTTTGTCATTGTTATGTGTTTTTTAAAAACTGACATATTGATTTCTTAGAGGTGCTCTTTCCTGAAGAGGTGGAAACCCTAAAATCAAGTTTCTTTTAACATATATATCGGTTTGACTTGATTAAATATGTTTTTTTCAAAATCTACATCTAATAAAGCCCATTAATGATAACTATTTACATAATACCAGAAATAATTTCCCCTTAAAATCTAGTTTATTTTAATTAATACTAGCCTAAAAACCCGCGGCTCCGCTCGCGTGGCAGTAGAGAGGGCTACATCAATCAAGCATCGAAAAGAAATACTAATTTTATTATACGTTTATTCCAATTAATTTATTGCTCTACTAATACATCGTAGCATATCATAAAATCTATTATAAAAGTTTTTTGTTTATTTTTAATGCGTTTTGGTAAACAACGTTATTAGTTGTATTATTTTGGAGCATAAATATAAAGGTTCCTTCGGGTTTCCGACTCTTGAGCAAGCGACGTATAATTGACCCGTGCGAGAAAACATGAGGGTTCCAGATGGATTCCTGCGACGTTAAGTGATTGTCCTTGTGCCTTATTAATCGTCATTGCGAACGCAAGTCGAACGGGGAACTGAAGTCTCTTTAAATTCAAATGGCAAGTCGGATGGAATTAAGGGGATGCGAGGGATGAAGACATCTTCTCCCGGCAGATGTTCCCGACAAAATCGTTGCTTCAATGATATTTGGATGTAAATTTTTGACGGTTAGTCGAGTGCCGTTGCACAATTTTGGTGGTCGTAAGTTTCTCAAACATCATTATCGGTGATCCTACTTTCAAGAGTAATTGATGTGACGGCATTCCTGTGATGGTTCAAGTGAGTTTAAAAACTCCACAGGGTAGTGTACAGCTTGTTCTGGATCAATGACGGTGTCGATGGACTTGTACGTCGTCCACAGCTCCCTGTAGCTTGTCTTGAATAGATATGTTTAGATTAGTTACTTGATCGTTTTCGTGGTGCTAGAATCGCTCTTTTCTCTAAGCCATCCGTGATTTTTGTAATTAGTGGCAATGTCCTTGAAAAACACTGTTTAACAACATCATTGATTGATTCAGCCAAATTGCAGAAGTCCTCTGGAAATGTTATGGAGTAATTGCCTGGCGAATTCATGAAGGTTCCATTTCCAATTTGCAAAAGCCGTTCCGAAAATTCTTGTGAGGCCCGCATCACTTTGCAGGCGAACACGCATGTTTGTTGTGAGCGTCAATATCTGAACTCGCCTCCATAAATATGATAACTTGAGACACGCATTAAGTTCATCTGCTGGAGTTCCTCTTGGAATAACAGAAGAGTTTGACGAAAGTCTCCAGCTAGTAGCAAGAGTGCTCCCTCCCATTGTTGCTTCTTGACCCCCCTCAGATCTTGCAGAGTCCTATCCAAAGCCTCAAGAGCTTTTTTGTTTGCCATCGTGTATTCGTCCCAAATGATAACCTTGCATGTTTTTAGAACAGTGGCTTGTCCAGAATTTTTCTTGATGTTGCAAATTGGCGTATCAGTTGCACAAAAATCCAACGGTAATTTTAGCGCTGAATGCGCAGTTCTTCCTCCTGCCAAAAGAGTTGCGGCTATTCCAGAGGACGCAACAGCAAGTGCGATATCGCCATTCTTTCGCACTTGTGCAAGTATGAGGTTAATGAGGAACGTTTTTTCCTGTTCCTCCCGCTGGAGCATCGAGAAAGAATATACCTCCCTTTTGAGTTGAAATTCGATTCATAATTATGTTATATGACGTTCTTTGCTGTCCTACCAAAAGAGGTACGTTAGTCTCTACAAATCTATGTAGTTCATCTCGATTGTAGTTGTTGGTCTCGCGTACAACATCAGTATCCACTAATGTCAATGTCGTCTCTTTGGTGGTGAAAGGAGTCCTAATTCCTGAAGAGTTTGTTGACGATGGACAGACATGTATCTTCGATATTTATTAACGCTTTGTTGTAAAGAATATCTGACATTTGCAAATCGAAGTTGTTCGCAGTTCTACGCAGTTGCAATAAATAATCTTCGCTAAGAGAATCGCGATGTTTTTTCCCACAAAGCCATTGGATCGGATGGAGCACAGGTTGTTAAAATAATTGAGAATAGAAGACGCATCTGACAGGGCATAGATATTGCAGCTGGCTTCGGACAATGCCGTATCCCAATGTTGATCATCTTCTAGAAGTCCCAATTTCTGGCAACGCTTGTCGATATGTGGAACAAACCTCACCTTCAACAGTGCGTATATGTTCGAAAGATGTCGGCCCTTTTACAACATGCAAAAGCATTCGCAAGTAAAAACATTCGGCGTTTGTTAGGATGTACTGTGTATACTCGGCCTAGAGCATCACTTCTCTTCTTATCGTTGTTCCAGGTACTTTAACACCTTGTTTCCTTTGATAAAATTGTTTTTTTTCGATATGTTCCACGTATAGTAATTGTGGAACTTCTGGATATAACAGTGTCCTTTGCGAACGGGTCTTCGGTGCATAATTTGAAGAAGGCAGTCAAGGTAGTATGTGGCGGATCGGCTGCCAATTGAGCCGCATTCTGGGGTGTAAACGTAATTCTTTTGGCCGTTTTTCCAGATGCACTGCGAGGTGGACAACTGTGGGATGGCGATCGTGTATTGGAAAACTCAGATTCTCCAAACTGCCCTCATTACTTGAAATGTATCGTCCCATCTGATATAAACTTATTTCATCATTGTCGTTACTGACTCCAAACATTGCCATATCGCTGCCTTTATTTGATCGATTTGACAGAGTTGCAGTATTCTACGTTTATATGTGCCTGAAGGTTTTTTGAAAGCAAGGGAGTGTATGGTACCACCACCCAACGGTTGTCAATTTGCACTTCTCTTTGTTTGATCTTGCCTACTGCTACATGTCCTCCGTCTTCTGGTTTTTCTTCTTTTATACTGTGGATAGCCATCTTGTCCAGTTTGAGTTTCGAGCAAAAAAGAGCGTGGATATCTTTTCGTGCACTGTCGATCTTTCATGCAGGAGGATGTAGGATTTAAATTTCCGCAAGGGCCGTGAATCATGCTTGAAGTGATTATGTTAAATAAAAGAGGATCTTCTTCTTTGTCTGGTATTTCGGCTGATATAATCTCTGTCTATGTGGTCCGGATGAATTTTTTTCTTTCACCAAATGAGAATGTGTGCATGTGGTAAACCTCTTTTTTTGCCATTCAATAGTATACATGAAGCATCTAACTTCCCCGTATATTCTCAATTTGACTATTGCATCCATCAGTTTTGTTAGTTTTTGTTTAAAAACTCTTGCTGTCAGATCATGTCTGTCTCCGCAGTCTGTCCAGGAAGCAGAAGGGACTCTCAATTTCAACCCATTTTGGATTGCACGTGAAAGTTATAAATAAATCCGGGTGACCGTAACTTCTGACATACGTCATAGCATCTTGTGTATATTCATGCATATGTCTAGGACTGCCGGTAAATGACGAAGGTAAAAATGACGATTTTTCCAATATCTTCTGCATTTGCATCTCTCGATATTGCGTCCCTAAGGTGAATATATTCTTCTGCACGTAGTCTTTTCTGATTCCATCGCAGAAATGATAAACGTTCACTTTCAATTTTTGCATACATGTCCACCAAGAATTGTTGAAACAGTCGTCCGCAACGTAACAGATGATTATGCCCCTCTCTCACCATTATACGATCATCGTAGTAATTCATTGCTGAAACCTTTTTAATTTTGTAGCGGCATGTGTCACTGCATCAATCTGATAAATGTTGAAATTGTATCCATCTTCGCCTTCCCAAAAAAGTAACGGGTATTGTAGAGCATCATAAGAACGGTGAGTTTCTGAAATGCGCTGCAACAAATTACTCCGTTTTTGTAGAACAATATCCCGTTATCAAATTCATTGCCGACAATTATAACTACAACTTCATCAGATGTTGGGGCATTAAAACGTCTTTCGTGCTCTCCTGTTGGTGTTTTGTCTGCTCTGATAACAATTTTATATTCATAGCTTGGCATTCGTTGTAAAGCATTTTTTGAACATTCTAACCAAATTGTTTTTTTTTCTTGTAGCATCTGTTGTAATGAATCTACGATTTTGCGGTCGACTCCTGGAATATTTACCACACCGTTGATCAATTTGAATGTCGTTATTTTCCGGTAAAAATATATTTGTAAAAATCGTGGATCTTGATTGGGTTCAGGTAATAAGACCCGGCTTGAATGATAAACCTGTCCTTGAATTTTAAACGTAGGCATGTATCCCGCATGTGTCACTACTTTTGGTTGCCCCAAAAGATGTCATCTGAAAGCAAGAGTTGTACTTTCGTATATCCTGTAGAAAACGTTTAGAGTCGGAGTTGTTCCGGATGTTAAAGACAAAAGTGGGCTCAGGAAGGTTCTTGAAGTGGTAGCAGATACACCTTCCCGTTGCTGCAACACATTCCTAGTGCCTCGTTTGGAAATTTTCCGTGCATGGCAATGTGGGCAAGTTACATTCATGTGACCGATATTCATTTTTGGGTGTTGATTGTAGTCTGCTGAAGGATCGTAATTAAAAGCTTGTTTATACATGTCATGTTGAAGTTCGTGCATCGCCTGATCTGTTGCAACCGCTCGATTACTTTGCATTCTCAATCTATCATTCAAATTTGATGTTTCTCTTTCTTCTTGCGACAGCATCATTCTTGATGCTGATGTTCGTATTCGATTCAATTCGTTTACCTTTGCGCGCTGGGTCGTTGCTTTGATTATTACGAAATCGTTTTGTGCTATCGCACGTGCGCTGTGACGGCTTAAAGCACTTTTTTTTCTTGGCGGCATTATGTTATTTTCCAATAAAATTCGTCAAAAAACTGCTCAAAGGAATTCTTTAAAAAAAAATGTTGAGAAAAACATTCTTCAAAGAATATTTACATGAGAAAACAAAAATACTTGCCTATTTTTTTAAACCTTTTACTGATGGAAAATAACACTGTTCTTGGAAATTGTAAAAAAGATATCAAATCACGTTTATCAAAAAATTTGACATTTGTGACACGTTGTAAATGTCAAAAAATGTTTGTTTACATAGAAACGTCAAAAATATTTATGTTTACTTAGTTACTGTCAAAAAATAACAACAATTTTTTGTCGCATTATATATGTTTACAAAGAACAGGCTGATTAAAAAATTTGAAAAGACTCTTTTCACTTAATAACATATGTTTGCTGCAATGCATTTCTTACGGGTATTTCTGTAACCATGGGGCGGAATCCTGAATCGGGAAAGGGATAAAAAGTATCCTATAACCTTCTACTACAGATCAAGAACGAACAAATTAAAAAAAAAATTAGGCGAATCCGTCCAGCCCGTTTTGTGAGTGATGCTGTTACACACGAACAGTTTCATTTTTTTAATATATTAACTAGCTGACCCGGCGAACTTCGTACCGCCTTAAAGGGTCCACAGCATCCACATTGGTGCTTGAAATGTGCAGAATAAAAAGACAAAGTAAAAAATAAATCAAATTAGGTCCTATATGATTTTTTTTTCCTTCACAACTAATCTGAAATTTAGATAGAAAAACAAAATAAAAAACACAATTCGTAAATTATCTAAAATAAATTTAAATCGCAATAAGCAGCAAAGCCACGGATACATTAATTTATTAATATTGATCTCTTTCTTCTTCAGTCGAGTACCTTGTGATATACAATATTTTTTATCTTGTTATTAGTGCAAGAATGAATAAAGCAGATGTTTGCCGACACATGAACATGCCACATATAGTTGTTTCATGAAAAAAACATGGATTTTCTAAATTTAGTTCACAAACGCTCAAAGATTGGCCTTGTGATTTATTGAATCGTCATGGCAAATGCAAGACGAAATCGGAAACTGAGTTCGTTTAAATTCAAAAGTCATATTGGTAGGAATCATCGGAATCTTTGGAATAAGAACTTCCTCACCTTTGAATTTTCCTTTGAGTATTGTGGCGCACAAACACTCGCAAATCGTTTAATTTCGTGCGAAACAAAGTTATCCTAACTGAAAGCAATCGGAAGTAATAAGTTGTTTGTCTTTTTTTAAAATCAACAGATTAATTGCAAAGGTAAAAAAAAAATCACTTCATGATTGACTGATTATTAAGTAAAAACTGAAAGGACAATCTATATCTCAGTAGCCATGATTTCATTTTGTTTGACTGAGTAACCCAGAAAAATGACACAGGCAGCTGTCAAAGTGTCAATAAAATTTACAGTTGTTTGTTTACATTTTGGAATTCAGGCAATTGTTTTTTTTCAAGATACAATTTTTTTTTACTCTATGCTTTCAAACTATAGGTGTAAAGAAATTTTAAAATAGTAATTAAATGATATAAACATATTTCTTTTCTCGCATTATGTGTGTTTACAAAGAACAGCTGATTAAAAAATTTGAAAAGACTCTTTCACTTAATAACATATGTTTGCTGCAATGCATTTCTTACGGGTATTTCTGTAACCAGTGGGGCGGAATCCTGAATCGGGAAAGGGATAAAAAGTATCCTATAACCTTCTACAGATCAAGACGAACAAATTTAAAAAAAAATTAGGCGAATCCGTCCAGCCGTTTGTGAGTGATGCTGTTACACACGAACAGTTTCATTTTTATATATATAGATATCATATTTTAAGTTAAATTAATAAATATACAACATTTGGCACAACATGTCGAGTGTCTGTGCCCGGATTCTACTTCCTCCGTTGTCCTCATCTTGCATGTCCGCGTTGGTTATGAGGCTTGTGGTAACTTGGCTCATACCAATGTTGTTGAAAGTATCAGGAGCGTTGGCTACCATCCAACATATATGTCTCTCCAATTGTATTATTATTATTATTATTATTGTTGTTACAACATCCTAATTTTAAAGATGCATTACTTTTTTATATTGAAAGGTGTATTATTATCATCCATAATAAATTTTAATATTTTGGGTCTGATTTGTTTCAGGGTCATAGAACGCTGAATGATTTAATTGAGAAAGAAACGCTAACCAAACAACAGCAAATTGGGATAAAATACTATAAACAGTTTTCAGAAAGAATGTCTCGCAGTGAAGTCGAGGAAATTGGACAGAAGGTGTGCAAATGTTTCAATGGTAATTGAATATAAACCATAGATAAACTAGGATATTTCTGACCATTGTGGGAAGACAAAAAAATAAACGTCCATTTCACATGGTCTGACTAGTAAGATACGTTTTATATCAAAGTAGTAGACCTGGAAACCTTCAGAGTCACAGTGGAGATTTCTGCTGAGATATCAGCTTTGGCATTTGGAGGGTTAGTAATTTCATGTACTACTCATTCCAACAACTGGCAATCAAATTAGGGCCCACAATTGGTGTTATATTTTTCACGTCTTGCAGACTCTTTTAAGCATTCTTTAATAAAATGATGAAAATTATCCTAACCTTGCCATGTTCTTCACTGTTGTACTCAGTATTAATTAGTGATAAAAATTGATATTCGCATGAAAATAAAATTATTTGTAGGATTTGTTTTTTTACCTAATCGAAAAAGAATGTTTATGAAAATGTTTGTTAGAAAAACAAACAATCTTGTGCTTGTACATTTTCACTTTTTGTTGGCAATGAATAATTTGAATGGAGAACCGTGTTTTACAATTTGCTCTATTGTATGTTATATGAAGTGGAATGCCACATTTTGGAAACCGGAATCTATCCTCTTCTTCAACTGTCCAAATGTAAGACGTAAGGCTAATCATGCATAAAAATTAACAAATTAGTAAACCTGGAAATGAGCACACCACAATCATACTTTACAAGAGAATAGTTGTACGTAAAAAATAAAAAATTTCCCTAAGCTCATGTCCAAAAGTCTGGAGAAGCACAAACAAAACCAGTAGTTTACTAGGGTGGAGAGAATAAGGCAAAAAAGTTGACCAGTCCCTCCTTAAAACCAATTTATTCGTAAAAATATAATAGTATAAAAATTGGTTTATTTATAGTTGTTAACAAATTCTTTGTTAAAATGAATCAGGTGACGGAGGCTGCCCTACAAGTGGATCCCTCGCTAACCACAATGCTCTGTGGGTCATACCGAAGGGGCAAGGTTACATGTGGTGATGTGGATGTGGTTGTCATCAAACCGGACAGACTGAATTCAAAAAATATCCTTACATCAATTTTGGCCAAGCTGAAAGAATCAGGTAAGTTTAAAGGGTCCTTTTTGAAAAGATGCTTTGTTAAATTGATTCTTAAAAAGTAATTCTGGTTCATTTTACTAGTTACAACTCTTCTATTCTGATATTGTTGTAGTATTGACATCTTTACTTGTGATAAAAATAAAAATACAATTGGCATTTAAACTTCAAAATTTCATATTTTTAATTATGATTTTTTATGTAAATTAATTGCTCAGTTAAAATACTAAAATTTGAATAAACAATAGTAATGAACAAAAACGCTATTAACAAAGCAAGAATGCATTGAAAGTCGGTTTTCAAAAACCCACCAATACACAGACTGGTTCAAACTCCATGAAGAACAAAATGAATGGTTAATTCTATGTGACATTTTCATTATTCACTTCCAAAATTAGTTGTCATGTATGTTTAGGTTTTATAACTGATGATCTGGTGAGCCTGGAAAAGAGCGGAAACCAGAGAAAATATCTTGGAGTCTGCAAGTTGCCTGGGGATAAAAGAATAGTAAGATCATTGCAGTTACCTACAAACTCGTAAATTTCCTTTGCATAGCAGTACAGCATATCTGAACTTTTACATGTTTGTTCAATGAGTTAATTCAATATTCAATTAAAAACTAGAACTACCTAGAAAAAATCATCCAGTTTAGTAAGTTTACTTTTGATGTTTCACAATTAGTAATTTTTTATTCAGTATCATCTTTAATAATTATATTATGTACCATTTTGTTCAATAAGGAGTGTAGAATATTAAAATATTATAATGTATTGTATACATGTATTCATACATTACTTCTGAACACTAAAGATGTAGTTATTACAAATTTTTAGATTTTGTATTAGTTATAATAATTCTGTTACATTACAAACATTTCAATTTGCAGAATTACAACAACCAAAAAACGTAAGAGTAGGAAAAACAAATTGTAGATATTAAAAAAATGTTATACTATAATGTGTTCAGAAGTAATTTTCGATTGCTGAACAGAATTTGTGTAACCTGTAATATTAAAAAAGGAATTTAAAAACATGTTGTACATGTGTACAATATTTAAAAATAGAATATTTGGTTATTAAAAAAAAAAAAAAAAAAAACAGAAATATACAAGTACATGATATACACACACAATAATAATAAAGAAACACTGGGCATTGACAATACAAAATATAACAGAGAGGAGAAAGTATGTTTCAAATATAATTAATTGGTGGTTACAAAAATAATTTGGGATTTCCAAAATAATAAACCAAATCTCCCTACAATACTTATGAAACATTTGTTGTTCCTATATCCATGGTTAAATAAATCGACAGAGAAACTCATTTATGTTAGTCAAAAATTTATTTATTTGACTTTGAGTCTCTATGATAATTATTAAAAAATTATCAAATTTTTCATGAAATATGTGGTTATAATTTAGTTTTAGCTGAATGGACTTATGCTTTATCTCACAGTATGTAAATATCAGTATTGAAATTTGTCTATTGTAATGTTTTTAAATTTCATAAGCAGTGTTGTTATATGTAATTTTGCCGCAGCATCGCCGCCTGGATATATTTGTGGTGCCTGAGTCGGAGTCGGCATGTGCCATCATGCACTACACTGGGTCTGCGCTGTTCAACCGTTCCATCCGGCAGCTCGCTGCCAAGAGAGATATGCACTTGTCTGAACACAGACTAGAGGCAGGAGTGATTCGACAGGTGTGTGTTTGTTCCATTTTAATTCACCTCCATCACTGTTAATGAATTTTACTATCAAAGCAGAAAAAACCGGTCATAATGAAGAGGATTTAGACTTTTAATACCAAAGTAATTTCTAATAAATATGGTATGTTTGTATTAATTTATATACCCACATTAGAATAAAGTAGTAACGCATTCTTAGTTCTTTCTAAAACCGGGTTGCAACGTTAGTAAAATATTTTTTTCACCAATTTATTTACTCAGCTGTATTTATTCGTTTTTAATTTTTGGAATTTGTGGTATATTGCTTATAATGTCACATGTTCACGGATTTATACAAAAATTAATAATTAGTGAAATAAATTAGAGTTATTATTATTTGCGAAACTGTTGTTGACAGGGCTCAGAAATACAAAACAAAGGACGTGTTTTACCGACACCAACAGAGGCGTCCATCTTCGAACATCTGAACTTGGAATACCGGCCTCCAGAAGAAAGGGACCATTAGTTTTAATTTAGAAGACTTTTTACATTAATTATTAATTTGTGATAAATTTTATTTATTTGTGTATAACCTTTTTAATATCAAATATATTTTCTGACTCCCTTATTGGTATTATACTATGCAATGTATTATGTTATAATCCGAGATTATCTACTTTAATTTTTAAATTTTTTTTTTATGAGTACAACACTTTGTTAATGTGTATATAACCTATTGCATATACGGCTGTGTTCACTAGTTTGAAAAAAATTCTGTTAGACTATTTTTATGTACTGAATACATAAAAATGTTTTTAAGTTTTGTTACCATAATGCATGATTAAATAGTACGATACTGCAAGTAAGTGTGATAAAATGCATTTACCTCTTTAAAATGTTATGGATGGAAGTTGGAAATATTAAATAGTAGCATGATTTTTAACCTGCAAGCTACTATACTATTTAAAAAATTTTTTATAACATTATTTTATACATCACGGTATATTTTCTGTTAAAATTGATTTTAAACTAAGGATTTATTTGTTATGAAAATAGTATTTATTGTTTGCAGGTCTTACTAAGTTGTATTACAGTTTTATTAGATTAATATATGTTTCTTAAAACAATGTCGAGATATTTTTCTTATTCCTTCTTCCTAGAAAACGTTGAAAAATATTGTAATTTGGACACAAGAACCTTCACGTGGTTGTTTCTGTTATTTATCACTAGTCTCACACTATCCTACCATTTTAATTATTGACTAAAATTTAATAATATCTTTAAATTTACTTTATTAGTCCTATAAGCAGAGATGATAAACTAACACAGTGAGGCATACAGCAATACATTGAACTTTGTTGAGCTCGCCCAAACATGCATTATGCATTATGTTATGAGCCAAACATGTCACAGTTGAGAGTTTGTTTATAAAAAGTACTGGCTTTGTTCAAAAAGTACTGTTGGAATTGAGGAGTATTAGGGTTGGGAGTAAGTAAATTAATACAAATCTATTCCTATTGGATTACTATTTTTGTTTTCCTTTCAATTTCTAACATTGAAATTACATTAAATGTACAGTTTAATTTAACTCTAAAATTATAACAAAAATATATCCTTATATATGTAATGAAAAAATAGGTTACCCACTTTGTATCACATATTTTTAATACGTTTTCATTGTGGGAAAATTCCTTCAAACAAAATCAGTAATATTTTGCGTGGCTAATGAAATAAACCACGTAAAAGAAATATTAAAAGAGCATTGAAAAATCCACTTAAGGGATTAACTACCAATCGACTTCACACAATGACTGGAACAAAATATACAAGAACTGCAGTGGTTATGAAAGAAATAATGTTGGCTATAAATAGAATTAGACTCATTGTGATATTATATAGACTAGAGAATGTATAAAGAAGATTTTTTTTATTAACCTACTCCCTTATTCAATTAAGTTTGGGTCCCACAGGTGGTAAAGAGACATCCGTAACATCAACACAATATTTATTAATAAATATTATAGCTCTTTGTATTCTTTTTGGTTTTAGTTTGATTTGTTAATCTCATATTTGTGACTGGTATTAGGAGTAAGAGTACTGAAGAAAATTTACTAATAAAATATTTATTGTACAATTATAACAAAGAAAACAATACACAATGTCAAACCTCCTCTTAAAAACTGTACATTAAACATTTTAATTGTACTTATTTTTTATCTGATTTTCCTCTAAATCCCTCAAATTCCATGGTTTGCAGAGGATTCTTCTGTCTCACCTGAAAAATATTTACTGATTTAATAACTAATAAGTGAAATAATATACAAATATAGTAATTTAAAAACATATATTGTTATTCAAATTCATTCTAACAGTATTTAATAAAATATATTTAAATAAGCATACTTTCATCACAAAGTTTTAACCCTTTGTGGACGGTTTGCGAATATATATCCACTAACTTTTACATATATCCCAAAAAAAATCAAAACCAAACCATACCAATATATTTTATAAGTAAAAATGTTTAAAACGGTATTTATATACCTGAGGCAATTTACAAAAAAATAAAAAACTCTTGAAACAAAAACTGAATAATTAATTTTAAGAGACATTTGTTGTGTGAGTTGATAACACTGCAGTCTTATATATCAGCATGTCTTTTTAACCATAGAACCATACAAAATTATTTGGTGCAGATTTACTATCACACACTAAATTTTAAATCAACGCGTGTCAGAAAAAAAGTAACAAAATCGTTTTTGGCAGTCCAGAAATGGTAAAAAAACACCAGGATTTAAATATAAAAAACAAATTAAAAATCGATGTTTCTATGATTTTATTTCAAAATATGTGTACCACAATAATATGAGAACTTTTGACATAACGTTGCCAATAACAGGGTTCCCACTCAATCTAAATACTCAAATTCACGGCTAATTCACGGTTTTCACGGTTAAAAAAATTAAAATTCAAGGTCGGAAAGTTTTCATAAACAACGTTACCGGTACAAACAAAATCGTGTTGGAGAGGGGCGAAGTTGAGACGTAAACACTACAGACGCGGCAGAGCGGTAAAATACAATATAAAACTTCTTCCCATTTGACTAACGATGTCATTGGTCGTGCAGGAATTGACGGAAACGTCTAAAAGAACGGAATAACAATAGGCTTCGGTTACGACGCAAGCAATGAGCGGCGAGCGCCCGATTTTATGTGCGATTTGCTACATAATGAATATAACAAGGCATATTATTTTTACAAAACATCATCATAACAGTCATCAAAGCAATGACAAAGACAAATTTCAATATAATTAGCATGCACATAGCTCATAATTTTCTTTAACTTACAAGTTTGTTGAAATCTGAAGAGAACTTTGTTGACACAGGTTAGACAAGATGCAGGGTGACAGGATTCGTACGTTGGCTAAGGCTAACTCGTTTGAGTCTATGAAGTACACTTGCGTGATTATTAAATTATTTTCTTGTTTAACACATTATTATTATTATTTCGATCAATTTCTTCCACAGGAAAATTTTCACATAATCACAGGTTCACATTTTAATTAATACATAAGAAAAGGCAATTTTATTGAAATTAAAATAACATATAAACGTTAAATGTATAAAAATTATATACAACTTGTTATAAGAAAAGTTATTTGGTACCAGTTTATAAAAAAAAAAAAAATATTTGTACACATAAATAAAGAAATTGATAAAAATGTCTAGAATAAAAGTGAATTACGATTTGCACTTTTTGCTAAGTTCCTGTATCTTATCGTCTAACTCAGCTGCCCTTTTCCTGGCGTCGGACAAAACCTGGAATTTTTGTGCTTCCAATTCTTTTTTTTCTATTGCAGCTTACTTCCTCTCTTTCTCAGAATTAATTTTGTCTTTCATTTCTTCTCGTTGTTTTGCCAAGTGCTCCGAGTAGTGGGCGTGGGAATTTTTGGCAGCATGAACTAATTCATTAGTGATTTCCATTGCCTCCAATCCTCCTGCTGCTGATACGCCGTCACAAACTTTTCTCAACGCGACTAAACTCTCCTCCTTCAAGTTTTCAACTATACACTGTTTGTTGACAGAGAAGCCTCTTTCAACAGAAGAATTTCCGTGAGAAAGTGTCAGAATGAGTTGAATGAAAAGCTTTAAATCTTTATATCAATTCTCACAATAAGAATAAGATTGGAGTGCCGAGCTGGGGAAACAAATCTTTCATGTTGAGACATGAAACCAGCTGTTGTCCGAGGATGGGGGAGTGGAGTACACGATATACCCCTCCCCTTCCACTCTCATTGACAGTCGACAACAAAGGTTATTTTTACCATAACATCGCTGCACCACATTACAATAAATGAACCTTGTACGATATATTTTTCATCTGCATGAAATGATTAATAGCGTTAACGTAGTCGTATGGAACCCGACAAAATTATACTTGGACGACTTCCTCGATTTGTAGTTTTGTAGTAATAAAGCTTAACACTACAAAGTTACTTGACGTTTGTTGTTTCCTGGTTAGAAAAAATGCAATGGTTTTTTTTTCTAACGTTTTTATAACATGACGTTTCATTTGTAATATTTTACTAATACATTATACAATTTAAACACACATTCACCATAAAAGATTTAAACCGTGTACACTCGTAATATCCATGCAGCTTAGGAATCATAAAAAATATTATTGATAAGGAAAACGCATATCACTACCGTTTTAATATCTAAAGAGATGAAAAATAAAATTGTTTTCTCAAACGACCTTACTGGTAATTAAAACAGTTATATAGGCCTATAAAGTTATGGTCTCGCTGCGTTAATTGATATGTGTCGTGTAGGTTCTGCTCCGTCACATTATTATACTATTTATTTACGCAAGACCCTAAATTAATTCAATTTATTGTCCACCATAAATTAAATTTTTTTATAATTATTACATTGTGTTAACAGTCATTACACACAACGATATAGATATCGTACTGAATAGCATTTTTCTCATTAATATTTAAATAAAATAAGGGATTTAATAGAATGAAATTAAGTTAAAATGTAATTTAAATTCCTTACATTAGATTAAGGATTTGTATACTTTTTTTATTTTATGAAAACAATAATAGACTATATCTGATACAATAAAACTCCAATACGAAAAGTGTTTACATTAAACGACAATCTATCAAGTAATTAAATTGTGTTATTAATCTCGCGTTCAATCAGAGAATGCCTTGTTTACAGCCGCGTAGCGTAGCCAAGGCCCGGAACCTGGCGACAGACAAAGACAGGCCTCACGTGATTTGAGCCGGAAGCGTCATCTCCCACCGGCCCTTCCTTTTCCTCATTTGTTTATAAACCATATTATCAGTACAATCGCTCAGATAGCAGCACCTGTCAAACTTCGTGGTCTATCCCCTACATTGCGTGCTACTTTTTACTTTGCAATAGCGAAGGTCAACTTTCCCATATGATCGTCTGACGACGACCCGTGTTGATTTTATTTATTCAAAAGTTGTAGAGATTTTCACGGTGAACGAAATTCACGGCTTATTCCCGGTTTCACGGTTTTCACGGTCGGGTGGGGACCCTGCAATAAGTACAACACGCTATCTACAGTTTTATGGAATGGATACAAAATCTCGATACCTTGCTTGACAATTCTGGTATTTGAAAGAGAATAAATAGTGTACAAAGGAAAATGTATTGAAAGGGTCAGGTTTACCTTGTACTTTCTCCTCATATAAGATCCACTACGGTTCTTAGGTGTGGTCTTAACGCCAGGGATATCCAGTTTCTTGAGTGAAGAAGGCACGAGATAGTCAGGTACGTGGGCCAGGTGTGGCTGGAACTTCACCGTATGTAGAGCTCTGTCATGCCTCAGCGCTTTAAAGTCCGTGGAATTCTCTTCGAAGAAGCCCTACAACAAAAATGGATTGTCCAAATTCGAATAATTATGATACAATTAAGTTTTATCACAACTAGGCAATAAAATCTAGTTGAGGAAGATTGCTTATTACTGCAATGAGCTCTTGTCATCTGCTTCTTCAATCCTAATTTACAGTTATTCAAACATTTAAAATTTATGTATTAAATGGAATAAAATAATATAGAAATTTTGTGTCCCCTGAAAGGCTCTTATATCTTTTGAAAACATGTAAGTGAAGCTTCACGTACTATGGCAAAATATGTTGCAGCCTATATTGCTTTAGAAGTTCAACTGCTCATTCCAGGGATAGAACAACGTGGGTCGTAGAGTTCAGTGATGTGAGGAGGGATAAGAGTATATTATTTCCACTAAGAAAAGTAAGTTAGACAGTATTTTAGTACAACAAAAGAAAGCAGTAAGAATTAAAAGAGTGACTCAGCTAGAGAAAATTTTGCCAGGCTTAAACCTTTCTTACGCCGTAGACAGATATATTAGAATGGTAGACTGACCAAAACGCCAAATACAGTTATATCCGATATTATAGGTAATGTCTCTTAGAGAGTTTTTTAGTTCACAAAAGGCCTTCAAAATGCCGGGTACATGCTCTGTGCTTATCGCGGTTTTCAAAGAAGTATTTATAAACGACCTTCACTCTGCGGCAGGGTGGCAGGATTACAGAGCCATAACCAAACATATCCATGGCGTGTATTACTTTCTATGTTGTAACGAGTGTGCGTCTACTATGTATCTCGTTATTATTCTTCATCAAGTGGTAGTTTTGTGATTAGTTTAAATATTTATCTTGTCTTATAATAAAATTTATTTATTTAATTTAAAAGGTTTTGTAAATAGTTCTTTATTATTTTTATCAATAAATAAGCTAATTTTAAGTAAAATGCCTGGTTTTACACTTTTTTTTTGCTTTTGCCTTTTACAATTTAGTTGTAATAAACATTAGCTTTGAACTTAAACAAACATTTTTTTACTTATCTTGGCGTTATAGGAAAGTTAATGGATTTGTTCATGGCATACGAAGGGTTAAAATACTTACAATCTATGAACAGTATATTTTTGATACCATTATCTTCACAAGAAATTAATTTATAAATCCTAATTCCTATTTCCTCATCCTAACAACACAAGAAATAAAAAATATATAACCACTGATCATATTTTAAATTTTTGAAAAAAAAAAAAAAACAAAGATACATGGGTATGAAAGTTTTAAAATGTATCCCACATGCAATAAAATGTGTAAATAACTGAATAAACTCAGAAAAAACTCTGAATGACTACCTTACAGACTAAACACTATACTATACAGATAGTTTCACTAATGTTATTGAATAAACAAGCTTTCATAAACATACCTTAAGCCTGTCATTGTTTAACATTTCTTCTTTGATTTCTTTAAGCCTGGCTTCTCGAACCGCAATTCTTGTGACAGATCTCCACGCGTCTTTAGCACGATATCTGAAGCCTTCCACTTCTTCCAGGTTAAACTGGTATGTTCTGCAAAACAAAACCACATGGAATAACTTTGTGTTTGAAGACTGTAGATAGGTAACCTAATTAAAAATTATTGTAGTTTTGTAAATACTACTTTGTACTTTGTAGTTAATATTTTCTATATTTATGTTTGAGCATTGCTTCAAGTCTGCTGTATCTATTCCTTTCCGTTATGGAGGTTGTTTAATTACTTTAAATTTAAAACTCCGTCATTTATAAACCTAGAAATGAAACAAAAGTGTTTTGGGATGTTTACAAGATTTACTAAAAATGTTGTATTAGACAGTTTTTTGGTATATAACACTTTTTGAGATACTGATTAGGCTACATGTAAATCCTGTAAGATCTTTTCACATAGGAATGCTGAAACAAGTTCAAACTTGCTAAAAAAATTGACCTTTTAAATATCTTGACTACGTTTGTTGGCCAGCTTGGAATGCCATTTTTTCTGTTATGGTGTCTGTTTAATTTTGTTTTTTTTTTTTTAGTTCACAACTTCATTATTTATAAATCTATAAAGAAAAACTATAAATGTTCTGAAATTCTTATAACATTTCCTGAACTACACTTTTTTCTATCTAGAACTGTTTTCGGGATATTTAGTACAGGTAAGTCACATGAGTCAAATTAATAATATTTAAATTGTCTCAAATTCTACCCACTTCTTCCGACTGAGCTGAAAGCTATTTGCTGTACAATGTCTATGGAAAAGCCGAAATAGATACCCAAATTATCGTAGTTCTACCCATTTTACTTATAGTTGTTTGTTCATGTTGGTGAATTGCCATGCGTCTACGCATCAACGAACAGATATCATCTATTTAGTAGTAAACAAACAGATGATTACTAACGTTTGTTTAGCTAGAAATTTATATAAATATTTCCTTTAAATATATTGTGTACGTTTATAACTAAATTTTATCATACTAGGTGTGATATAAGGTTTTTTGAACATTTAAAGTTTAGTACCTCCAAAGATTTAAGAAAGGTAGATAAGTTGATAGTGATTTTCTCAAAACAAACTTAGGGTAAAAGAGCCTTTTAGGGTTTGAAAATTCTGGATTTGACCATTACTGGGTTTAGTGTCAAAATTCTACAGATTAATAAGAACTGTAATGTTTGTTATCTTACTTGAAAATGGAGCCAGTATGAGAAAGATCATTTTTCAAATGTTCTTCAACTAATTCCATCATGGGTCTCTCCCTCACGCTCACAAAGGAGAGGGCTGTTCCCTGTAACACAAAACAAAATGTGTAAATAATCGTTGTGTTATTGAGAATGGATTAGCATATTATACAGTAATTATCAATTTGTTCCTAGTTTATATTCTAATATATATAAAATGTACTTTCATATCACTATATGAATTTTTATTCAGTTGAAAAAGTGAGAAATTACCTATGTTTTGCAAATAATAATTTTTGTCACAAATACACAAATTGTTCTTTATTTATATTTCTTCATTTAAAAACATGTTGTCTTAAAATTATTGCTATATTCTCATAGTTTACAAAAATATATTGGTATCACATAATAAAAAAATACTCCGAATTTTTAAATAAAGTCTTAAGAAAATTTGAAAACATAAAAATTTTATATAACTAATAAAATTAAAAAGCGAGTATAAGCGATTTCCAAACAATAAATATAAATGTAGAACAATTAAAACAAACAAAATAAAAATTAGCTATATTACAAGCGGATTTATGATAGTTTCAACAGATGTCAGCAAATTATTGAGTGTCTCTGTGGCGTTTTTTAATCACAGCGCGAATCGTAAGGTTGGCAACATTAAGACAGTTAGCTGACAAAGCTTGGCGGTCATTGCGTGCCAACTGGCATACATCTGGCAGTTAAATACCCAGTCTGTAAATAGTAAATAAAAAATATTTAAAATAGCTAATTTTTATAGCTATATTACTATTCAAAAATATTTAGTTATTTTTCAGTTCTTTCCCGAAGCATTGTTTACTTACTCTTTTTTTAAAAGTAGACAATTTGATTTAAAATTTGAATTTGTTATACCCTAAGTAAACATATGAAATAAATTAAGCAACACTTATATGTTTATAATTTCCTAGTAGATAAACAGCATCACGTATATAATAGGTAAAAAACGCCTACCTGGTTGTTACCCCTGGCTGTGCGGCCTGCTCTGTGGATGTAAGAGCTTAAATCAAGCGGAAAATCGAAATTGATAACATTTGACACTTGCTGGAAGTCAATACCTCTTGCTACTCCGGACTCTTTATCTCGTTTCCTCTTCCTAAAAAGTTTACAAAACAATTTGTTAATGAAATGAAAAAACATAACCACTATCACGGTGATAACTGACCCTATTATGAATTATTAACAATTGCCAACATTTGCAGGATTACAAATTGATGTAAATTGAGATACAAATTTCCCTCTTATTGCCCCAAACTTAAATTTCATCACGGATAGAACTATTTTGAATTAATACATATTAGAGTTTAGTTTATCTGGAATAAGCTTACTTCATAAGGTAAACTAAGTATATAATATTTAGTAAGGAATCTATATTGATATCTTGATTTCTTTGTTGATTGAAATACAGGGAACGGCAAAATGATCTGACGGTTTTCGCTGCCGCGCTGTCAAGCGAGTGAGTGGTGGGGGGTGGTGGGGATAGGGGCGTGGCAGAGCCTACGTGCGGACATTTTACTAGACATGGAGCGGTGGACGGCTGAGCACCGTGCGTTCGTTGTGGAAGCATTTTTTTTAAAGTGGCGATAGTGTTGTTGCTGTTCAGCGGCAGTTCCACAGACGTTTTGATGTGGCACCAAGAGGGAAAGTGCCAACTCGAAACACCATTTTGTTGTGGGTGGGTAACTTTAGAGCTACCGGTTCAGCTTTAAAACGAAAATCAACAGGCCGTCCAAGGTCAGCCCGGACGCCAGAGAACGTCGAGAGAGTGAGAGGAGCTGTGGAAGCCAGTCCTCGGCGGCCTGCACGTAAACAAGCTGCAGCTCTGCAGATGTCTGACCGCTCGGTAAGAAGAATATTAAGGTACGACCTGCACTTTCATCCGTACAAAATGGCTATCGTGCAACAGTTGAAGCCCAGTGATTATGCAAAACGCATTGAATTTTCAGAGCAAATGATTGATTTGCTTACAGATGAAAAAATTCTCATTATGAGCGACGAAGCTCATTTTCATTTGAATGGTTATGTTAATAAGCAGAATTTCCGATAATGGTCAGAAAACAATCCAGAAGAACTGCATGAACGACCTCTTCACAGTCCCAAGGTCACTGTGTGGTGTGGCGTAACAAAAAATTGTGTTATACGCCCATACTTTTTTGAAGAGAACGGTCTAACTGTAACCGTCAATTCACAACGATACATGACTATTTTGAAAAACTTCCTGATCCCCGAAATACGCATAAATCGCTTCAACCGCCACAGAATTTGGTTCCAGCAGGATGGGGCAACTGCCCACACAGCCAATGTGGTAATAAACTTCTTAAGAAGCAAGTTTCGTGGCCGAGACATCTCGCGTTTCGGGGACATTGCGTGGCCACCTCGCTCCCCGGATCTCAGCATCTGTGACTTCTTCTTGTGGGGACTGCTGAAATCTAGAGTATACACAAACAAACCCCGCACATTGGATGAACTGAAGGAAACCATACGCCAAGAAATAGCCAACCTCTCTCCTGAAATGTTAGGGAAAGTGTTTGACAATTTCAGTGCAAGATTGGAAGAATGTATCGCCAAAGACGGACATCATTTGAAAGACGTTATATTCAAATCTTAAACGGATCAACTCGCCCTTTTTTGGTTATTTTTATAAATGTTCATAAATACCAATCTGAAATCTGCAATAAAACACTTTGTACCACTTTAAACGTTTGAGTTGTTTACATTATAAAACCGTCAGATCATTTTGCCGCTCCCTGTATATCTAGATTTCAATGAACAAAGCTGAATTGGGTGAACAAATATGTGATCTAGATTATACATGACATTTAAATTACCTAACTCATTCTTGGATTATTCAAAACAGTGATCAAGAATAATTATTTATTGCAGAACTGTTAAGGTAAGTAAATAACTTCACCTAAAATTCTTATTACATAGAAACAAACAAGAAAAAATTATTATTTATTTTATTGTATCCATTGAAAAACACACACTTTGTTTTTTGTTTTTGTTCTGTTCAAGATGACTCACACACTTTAAAACCATGTTACCACTGATCTTTTCAAAGCAAGTCAACATACTGCCAACTTTGAGACATACTAACACAACAGAATAAAAACATTATTTTAATAGGAAAATTAAAAGCTAAAAGGATTACTGACTCTTACCATAATTTGTGGTAACAAAACTGGATCAAAATAACAAAAAATATTATTTTATTTTCTCTTTTTCAGGTGTGGAACCCAACAATAAGTTAAGTTGCATTAAAATTATGAACAAAAAATTTTGAAAAAACCACAACAAATAAGTTGTGTACATCAAACCAACACTTCAAAAAGTAAGTATAAAACACGACATACCACAGCAGAACACAAGATTACAATGGTAAATATCTGTTAATTCTTCTATCCTTTCAAATCTTTAGTTTGTAATAAAACACTTAAATGGAGGAAACTGAATTGTAATGAAACTAACCCTTTCTGTTTTGGGTCTGCCGGTGCAGTGTTGGATTGTGTTTTCTCCAGGGCGTTCTCGTCAGATGCAATGATAATGTCGTAAACACCTTGGTTAAACTGCGTCACCGCGTGACAGCGCACGTTGGCTGGCAATTCCGAGTTCAGCAAACATGTCTTGATAGCAAATTGCTCCAGGAATAGCTTGAGCCTGCAATTACAAAATCATTATAACACAAAATTAGGCAGAGCTGTGAGACAAATATGCTATGTAATATAATACTAGATACATTCTCCGTTTACTGGAATATTAATTAACGACCCTGTTGTGATTAATTTAGCCTATTAGCTAACCCTTCAACGTGGCTTCACTTGAACATCACGGTTTAGTGCAGAGCCTAACCATATGCGATCTAGCGGCATGAATTTGAACTACTTCCAGCGATATTTTATATTGTTACAAAGAGAACATTGCAGTCTTTATTTTCGTCTTCACAGAAAATGTTTTTCTTCCTGTTCAGCTGTTTATAGAAACCAAACAGATGGCTCAAATCTACTGTGTTGCAACTCATCAGGTTTGCTCTATTGTTTATTAGACCGGTTTGTGTTTACAATTGTATTTCACGAGTTCTGGTAAAACAATAATGGTTTTGTCCTAGGCCTATTTGTGAAAGTTAGTTGTTTTTTGTATGATGTGAGCAATTTTGGGTAAGAGTTACATTTTTCTGACTTTTAGACATTTCTGTACTATTTATACTCAAGTTAATTAGAATTAAAACATGTCATTATACAGGGTGGCGCAAAAGTCACTGGACAGTTGGTTAAAAGAAGAAAAAAATAACATCAAGACGTAGTACAATAGTTTTCGTCCGTGATGTTGTTATTACTAAATGTTGGTAATTATGCCTTTTTAAGTTGGCAATACAATGCAATGAAACACACAACAATCGAACTAGTGAGTTCATCTGTGACACGTGTTTAAAGCTGTAGTTCCCGAATTATTATTTTTCTAATAGAATTTTTGTTAAACATCAGTCATAATGTTAACGAAAGAAGAAAGGATTTTCGCGTTAAAAACATTTTATAAAAGTGGTGTGCAGTTGTTAATGAATGGGGAATACACTTTAGATCAAAACCACCATCTAGACAAACAGTGTACGACATATGAGATAGATTTGAACAACATGGATCTGTTATGGCCGCCCAACAACAGTCTCAACTGATGACAATTTATTGCAGGTATGTTTAGCTGTAACCTAAAGTCCTCGAAAATTGACCAGATGATTAGCATCTGAGCTGGATTTATCACGGAGGTCAGTGCAAAGAATGTTACACAAACAGAATTATAAATCTTACATTCCACGTTTATTACATGGGTTACTTGAAGATGATCCAGATCGACGATTTCAGTTTTGTGGATTGATGCTTAACCAACACAAACATGATCCTAACCTTTTTAATATAATTATTTGGTCTGACGAGGCCAATTTTAAGTTAAGCGGACAAGTTAACAGACATAACTGTACTTATTGGTATACTGACAATCAAAGTCTTTTGCTAGAGCAACAGCTGAATCAACCTGGTGTGAGTGTTTGGGGGGCAATATCATCATTTGGCGTACTTGGACCATATTTTTTTGAAGGAAAGTTATTAGTCGAATGGCAGATATTGACATGCGCCCACGTTCACCAGATATCACACCAATGGATTTTTTCCTATGAGGAGTAGTCAAGGACTCTGTTTATTCTCGAAAGCCTCATACTATTGATGAACTGAAAGACTACATACATGACGCATTTTATCAGTTGGACAATGATCCCACACTATGCCGTAGAGTATGTAACAGTATTCCAGAAAAACTTCAAAGATGTACTAATGAAGACAGAAAACAATTTGAATATAAAAAAATTATTGTAAGTATTGTTTTAAATAAAAAATAATTTCAAATAAATCTAGTCTTGTTTTAACCAACTGTCCAGTGACTTTAGCGCCACCCTGTATGCTTGTTAGCAGGAAAACTTCTACAGCAGCCTAGGGGTGAGCTCTTGGAAATCCCAACATTAAAAGAATAAGGAACACACTACGACGCAGCATAGGCTATTCATTTAAAGGGTCATTACATACTTTTCAAGCAAATGTAAAATATGCCACTCTCAGACGAAAAACAAAATTCAAATTAGAAATAGAATGAAAAATGACAATTGGTAAGACATTTCATAATGAAAATTTAGATTTCTAGTTAATTTGTACAGAAAATGTAATAACTCAAATAAGTACATTTATATGCAACAATTAATTGACAATGTTAATGCCATTATTTTACTATGACAAGGGAGGCTTATGTTTCTGAAGCCCCTGCAACAGTCATTATTATTATAATATATCTAAAATGAGTCTGGAGCGCTTCTTCAGGTGGCAATCTCCACAGTGTTCTGGTAATGCAGAAAAAGGTTAATGGCTGGAATAAGACTTAGAGAGAGCTGCAGAAACATAATAAAAACTGGAAAATATTGACAATAACATCCATTTATATCCTAGAAACCATACTTTACTGCATAACTAAGGATCCTCCAAAAGAAAGAGATGTACCCTGCCATTACACTACACAATCAGGGAATTACACTCTACCAGTCCATAGAGAAAAAAACCATCATATGTTGGAATGAAACTCTTCAACAAGCTACCAGATCATCTGAAAGACTACCCAGGATCTATAAAGAGAATCTTATGGTGTTGGCTGCAAGATCACGCATACTATATACTCGATGAGTTCTTATCATGGAATGATGATTCTTAAATAGACCTCTCATTTAATATCAGAATTCACTTGTAAAAACTGTTTGACTCTGTAACATGTCTTGATGATATTGTTAATAAAGCATATTGTCTAAAACTTGGTACATTTTTCTCTAGCAACATGAAAAATCTTTAGTTTAATGGCTTTGAAACACAACTCTAAGATTATTGGCCATTAAAATATGCTTGCTGAGCCCAATTGCATGTTGGCTAAATAGCTGTGAAATATTACTGAGCTAACACACTTTTTTACTATAAAAATACCTAAAAAAAAGATCGTTTTTTAGGTATTTGAGAAGTGGTAATAGAGGTAACAATTTAATTTATTCTACCAGAAGTATAAATCTTAAAACTGTTTAGGTTACCAAAAGTCAATAAATCACAATTCAGACAATCTTTTTCCTACGCTGGTCCAAAAATATTTAATCAGTTGCCTTTGCACATTAAGCAGATAGAAAACTTTAAGGCATTCTGTGCACAAGTAAAAAAGTGGCTTTTTAGAAAACCAGAATTAAGTTGTTTATTTAGAATACTATCATAACTATATCAGTAAATTTTTGACATATTGATAACTGTATAAATTAATAAATTTTAATAAGAAAATAAGTAAAATTAGTGTATATAATTAACTATTAATATAATATAATAATTGATTTAGGTTCGCAGAATGATTGTGGACGCTGCAGAAGCTCATATTTTTAGATATGTTTTAAGAAGCTAGTCATAGAAATTTATTTTGTTTTAAACCTGTAAATAGGATAGTAATTGTTGTATATATTTTAGATTTTTATTTATTTTTTTTTCTCGCTGACCTCACTACTTGTAAGAGTGTAGTGTATTTTTTCCTATCTTTGTTAAGCTAATTCAATTTTGTAAGTTTATAGGAAATAAATAATTTATCATCAGTTAGTAAATGTTGTTTTTCCATGTTTACCACTGCAGGAACGTTTATTTGCTAAAACTTTATGTTTGCCATTATTAGGTATGTATTTACGTGATAAAGTCCTTCGGCCAAGAAAGACATTGCAATTTGGTGGAAATGCCACTCACTTGTAACACCTGTCGACGGTGTTGACAAAGATGATGGTCTTGCCGCGTATGAGCCGCAGCATGAGGAATGCGTACAGGATGGCGGCTTTGTCCTGCTCCTCAGCATTAATGATGTAATGCTCCAATTGAGTGACAGGCGCCAGCTCTGACTCCTGCAGCTTCAACGTCACCGGATTGTGCAGAATCAGTTTCTTGAGAGATAGGACATCCTCGCTGAGTGTGGCACTGGCTAGGGTGGCCTGATACACTCGTGGCAGGAACCTGGTCAACAGAACAATGGTTCAGCACAATTCCTTAGAGATCGTGTCCATCATATCGTAGTGCACTCAGTTGTGTACCTGATGAGGCAATGAGACTACAACGTCACCTATATCAAACTACATCTTGTGGACTAGTTGTCTCAGATGTCAAAATGATGTAATGGGTTTATTTTGAGCTTCTTTATCGTCGACTTCTTTTTGGATCTCTTCAGACGAACAAGAACCCAGATTTCAGGAGTCAAGTCTGTAACAGCGTCAGATCCCAGATGCTGCACTAAGAGGAGAGTGAATTGGAGCTTACCTCAACATTCATATCATCAGAGAGTAAAACTACAAATATTCAGTTATAACAAGATTGATATAAACAAAAAAACAAAAACCCGGTAGGCATATCCACGCATATCAGGCGCACATATCAGGTGCAAGTTACGTTGCTGCTATTATTAAATGCATTATCAGCTAGGCTGTGATCTAATAATTTGTTGTGCAGCTTCATTCCCTTCAAGAATGGCGTTAAAGATATAGTGCAACTTGAACTGCAGTTTCTATTATATAGCTTGCCTATAGAACACATAAATCCACAGTTAATACTAAGATTATGAATGCAATTCTGATTTCAGTGATGGTGATGGAGTGTGGAAGATGTAATTATTTCCCATGCCAAAAAACCGTTTGCCTACTCACGATTTTTGTGAGGATGAAGAACTTGAACGTCAAGATGAAGGTAATTTTGTGCACAGTGAGTAAAAAAATCTGAATTTCTTAAGAAACAAGAAGTTTGAATAAATGTCAGAAAAATCACTACACACAATATTTTCCTTTATTTGATTTTTTAGCTTATTATTTTAGATGAAAACTTTTATTTATATAAAAAAAATTGTCATATCTTAGGTAAAGTTAGTTAGAAATTAAGTAAAAAATGTTTGTTTAAAAATAATATATTAAAATATTGGAATGTTATTCCAAATATGGCATTTAGTACATTAAATGAAGATATTAATGTAAAGACAGCGGTTAAAAAATGTATTTATCTTTTATGGGTTTGTTTTAAAAAGCTCTAAAGTCTTGCATTCTTGCCCAATTTAATTGGTACTACATGTTCTGAATAGGCCTCTTTAAATATTTCTTCAATTGGTTAAACGTAACAAACCTACTCATGATGGATTACAGATTTTATGGGCAATTTTGTAATAGTTGTATACGTTGACCTAACTACAATTTAAGGAAACACTTAATCAATACGTTCATAAAATACGTCTACGGTTTTAAAAGTTATGACTATTTTTACGTATTCTCAATGAAATTTAATTTTCAAAATTATAAAAACTTATTCAAAAACTGTTTGGTACAAAGATTTTACACAAAACAAAAGGTTCTTTCTGAAAAAAAAATTAACTTATACTCACTTTAAGACTTCTCTGACATCGTCCTCATAGCCGAAGGAAAACATGAGATCTGCCTCATCGATGATGAGCATCTCCAGAGAGTTCTTGAGCGACAAGGACTTAGCTGTAAGGTGCAGTAGGGCTCGGGCTGGTGTAGCCACCACAATATCTGGTCTCTCGATCAGCAACGGACGCTGGGCTTCTATATCCATCTGGTGAATAACCACAATTTAGTGGAATACAACTAATTATCATAACTATACTGAGTTACTTAACTTTTTAATTATTTGGACAGTTTAAAACTTCAACTTTAGACAATAGAACAGTGTTGTAATTTGCACAGGCATTTAAGTTACATAAGATATCAAGAATCTTCATCAGTTCAATAAAATGAAGAGCTGAGAGAAAGACAGTTCAATACAATCTAAAATTCAATGTTCCTGGAGTTATTTTAAAATTCATGGTCCAGTGTAAGTCTGCGTAGAGGGAGCATGAAACAGTTTTTTTTTTTTTTTTTTTTTTACTTTTTACAAGGTGGATCTTCCTATAACAAATCACTTTTAACTGATTACTCTAAACGGGCCCACATCCTTTTGTAAATATTTTTTAACCTCAAAGGATTGAATCCAGACTTGGTTATAGAGCTGCAGCATTAACTCAATGCTATTGTGAAGGTTTGAGAGATCTAGATAGGCTGAGTTTTGGTGTAACATCTTCACTCTTTGAGATAGACTACTCTTTACCCTCCCTTATCACCGTAAGGTGTCTGACGCAGTCAACATGTTAACAGCCCATTCACTATGACTAACTGAATGGTATAAAAACTGACTTTCCATTCAATAATAAATCTAATACTGTAATGTAAAATGAGTATAACTGTCTCTGTGTGGGATTTAATACCTCTTGTTCACCCACAACCAAGAAAAAGCAGATTGGACATGTAAATTTTATGAAAATTAATGTTTCAAATGAGAACATTAATCAAGTACATAACAAATTGTTGATTATACGGAATAAAAAGTCAACCATTGGCAATAAATAAATTAACTTCAAATTTTTAAAAATTAATTTGCAACACTGATTGAACAGGAATAATTTTTAGAACAGTGTAGTTCTGAGTTGATTCCCCAATGGTGTTTCAGAGAGAATTAATCTTTAGATAATCAGGGTTCAACTGTATTTTAAGTTACAAATTTGTAAGCACTGGTTTTTAAGAAGAATCCTGGCCAGAAAGATTAAGACAACTTATTGGAAGCCAAAAGCAAATGGAAATAAAACATCATTTAAAAAAAACTTGATTTAATAATTACTATGGATTTCATACAACCTGAACAAATACGAACAGTATTTGTAGCAGAAAACAATAAAATGGCATGCACAAGTAACGACAACATAATGAAGCAGCTAATAAAGAGTTAAAGTAGTTGCAGAAAAATTCTGCAAGAGAAAGCAGCACAATACGGATTTGACAACTACGCCAACTGCATATTACGTACTAATTTTGGCCACTCAGTCAGATGGCAAGTTGAAAACTGTAGATGATTTTGGCTGTTGGCGAGGGAGATGGTTAACATATTGTGAAATAGTACCAAAATAATTAAGACTACCTTTGAAACTGACCTGCGGAGAGATGTCTATGCACCTGACTTCTCTTGAACACTTCTGTGTCAGTTCCAATACATGAGAATGGATCTGGTTGCACAACTCTTTGCTTGGAGCCAAAATTAACGCTTTTACAGCTTGCTCTTTTGCAACCTAAAGGAGACAAAATTGATATGAATTTTAGTTTCTCTCTTAAATTTATCAATGATAACTAACATAATCTACAATCTACAATCAAACTGTTGTGGATACAATTAAGTTTTTAACATAGTAAAAATGTTACAGCACAATAAAAGTAAGACTAGTAATTGAAGTTGTTGAAAAATACTTTATAGAAATGAAAATTAGCCTCGCTAGGCAATGGGTACATCCAGAATTTTCGAATCTTGAATCTCATTCTGAATATTGAAAAATTGATTCTTAAATTTCGGATTCTAATAACATTTTTAGTCTATGATTTCAAAAAAATCACTGTCAATCTAATTTTTATCATTCTTAAACATTTGGAGACTATCCGATAATAGACAGAATAACACAGTTAGTTAATCTATTTTAGAGGATTTTGCATAGGTTCAGTAAAATGGCTATACATTAATAAATAATTAATATACCTTACCTTCTAATTTAATTTGGCACATTAAAATATGGGCTTCCTTCCAGAAAATATGCCTTTAATGTGCAAAAAATAGGGGCATAAATTTATATAGCTTATTTAAAATTTTGAATGTTTGAAAGATTTAAAACCAGCTCTTATAATAACAAAAACTTGTTGATTGTAATATTGTCGCTGCAATAAAGCTGATTTGATTTGATTACATTACCTATCTAAGAGTTTTCAAACACAAAGTAGGCTATAACAAAAACGCCTTTTATCAATCGATAATTTGGATAATACCGGTCAGTAGTAGTGAAAATTAATAATAGATGCAGCAGATTCACGGTGCTGCGTTAATGTGAATATATAAATTACTAACTGCAAACAAAGTATCACTTATAAAAGTACGATAATTTGTCAATGAAAGTTATCAATTTACGGTTTTAAAAGTACAAAGCACGAAAATACATTTTGGTAATCGATCAATTGTGTCTGATGGATAATTAATGAAATAGCGGATCTACACAGATTCGGTTGGTTGATCGATTCTTAAATCTGAACCTTTGCTGAAGTTTTAATTGATTTGAGATTCAACTTCAACACATCACTAAGCCTAAGTGTGTTAATCTGCAACCAATCATGTACAGTAACTTTTAATATGTGATTAACCAATGCTTAACGTATAATAGACGAAATTTCCATTTACTTGTACAATATAAATGTCAATAGACAATTCTTTAGTACTATACTTACATGCTTATTGGTCAGGATCTTTTGTATAACGGGTATCGCAAATGCTCCAGTTTTCCCAGATCCAGTGCGAGCACGGACCAGGACATCTTTACCATCCAATAACAATGGGATTGCCTTTTCTTGAATCAGAGTTGGATTCTGCCATCCAAGTTTAGCTAGTGCCTGAAAATTGTGAGAATGGCTGAATATCAGTAACAAAGAAATGACAACAGACCACCAAAAATTTTCTTAGTTTAGATTTAAACCAACACTAACTTGGAACGACCACATGATTGCAGTGCTGAAATGTTGGATCATTAAAATAATTTATTTTATATTCATTGATTCTGATAATAACGTATTTACCTTTATGTTTTAAATAGTAGACTAAATGTTGATATTTATTTTTTTTTAACTTGTTTAAGAATTATTAATAAACCAAGCCCTGTACTGTACCCCTCAAGGATTCACTTCTAGCTGGTTCATACCATTCAGTTGAATATACACTGGGCACAGCAAAAAACTGATGTTTCACTTACATCTGTGAAACCCCATGGATGTCCAGGGTGGCAAATCACTAACTGCAAATGTTGATATATGGGGGTAGAAGGAATTATTGATAGGCCTAGTTTACTGTGGAGCATGACTCTTGAGGTGGGTAAAACTGTGTTAAATGTTGTTTATTTATTTATTTATATACGACATACACCATTTTACAACAAATGTTAAATCTGATTCAACAAGAGATAAATTATCTTATAAATACAGTACCAACAAGCAAACAATATATTTAAAGATAACCAAGCAACAAATAAATAACACCAACTATATGAAACAACTTAAAAAAATATGGCAATAATTCACAGCAAACGATTTATGTGTGTGTGTGAGGGTGAGGGTGCGTGCGAAGGGGGTGTGAGGTGTGTGTGTGCGTATAATATATGTATGCGTGTATAATTAAATCTAACTTGCAGTAGAATATGAAGTTTTCGACAAAGTAATAAAAAGTATCGGTACTTTGGGATTATACCGACCCACACCAGTATGAAAGAACACAAAAATATAAATTTATAGAAATAGACATGACAGAAAACGAAAAAAAAAAAACAACTCTTTAATTGCAAAATTACAAACTTACAAGCATTTCCAGGTATTGTGATCGGTATTTTTTGTCGTCTGTTATCTTATCTTTCTCGAGAGAATCCCGATTACGGCAGGCCGCGCGGCATCACATGATTTGCACTGTACATAATTGCCTTTCCATTACAATTCAATTTATATTTCTGATCAGCCCCTCTAGAATTTGATATTTTACTGATAGGTACTATCTCGAGGGATGTTTTTCTTTCCTTGACATCAGCGCGGGGCAGGAAGCACTGGCATTTTGGGTGGCGGAATGTGATCAAGAATAAAAACAAGTTTTTAGTAGTGTTTTTTTCAATAGAGTTTTAGTTTTAGTTTGGTAATGTTTGTTTTTTGTTGAATTTTTGTGTTTGGAGGAAATGTAGAGGTAAAACACGGAAGTACAACAAAGCGACGAACCAGCTGAACGGGCGGCGAGACTCTGCAATCACGTTATCTACTAGACGCTCGACTTTGACCTCTGTCTGAGGATGGGGAGAGGTTTGCGATAAGACAATTCCTGTTTTATATTGACGAAATATTGTTCTACGCTAATCTAGTAATCAGTAGAAGCAAAATGTCAAATAACGATTCATGTCTGGGTGGGTGTGGTCGGTATAATCCCAAAGTACCAAAGTATCTTATAATATATAATAATAACAAGCAATTAATTATAAAACTTCTTATTACAGTAACAATCGCGATGCCAGAATGTGTAGAGAAGAATCACTCATGCACTCAACT
The DNA here is from genome assembly GCF_021130785.1 of Homalodisca vitripennis. Taxonomy (NCBI): domain Eukaryota; kingdom Metazoa; phylum Arthropoda; class Insecta; order Hemiptera; family Cicadellidae; genus Homalodisca; species Homalodisca vitripennis. The sequence continues at coordinate 227,110,591 of NC_060207.1, forward strand.
TTTGTCTTCACACTGATATGTGACCCTCTAAAGGCGTCACCCACTAACTCCATCATTTGCAGTAAGAAGGCGCACGGCTTGGGCTACGAAATCGAGCCACAACCAGGAGAGAGAAAAAGTCCACCATTGCCGAGTTGTTGTAAAAAACAACCTATCCTCATATTGTTGTTGCTAGCTTAAACCTAAGAGAATACTGTCTTTCTTTCCTGCTTTGGCTCGAAGAGGCGGTAACAGGAGTTGAAACTTGTTTGTTATCACTCGGGCTTTTAATTTTCCCCCCCCACCCCCCCCCCCCCCCACCCCCCCCCCCCCCCACCCCCCCCCCCCCCCACCCCCCCCCCCCCCCACCCCCCCCCCCCCCCACCCCCCCCCCAAATACTCTCATTAACACTGATCTTGCCCATAATGGGGTGGAGCAACCATCCTTGCTGAAACCATACGCATATATCACACATCGTATTTCTCCTGAATTGCAACTTTGAATTTTTAGCCTTATTAGCTGGGATTATTTTTCATTTTGTGATGCAGTAAAAGCAGCATGCAAGAAGCATATGGAGCATATTATCTTGTAGTAAAAGTTCGGCATTTTAAAATTTTCCATTGATGAAAGAAAAGGCGTCCCAACAATTTTGTTTACCTTAAAAATTTTCCACACGCATACGCACCTATTCAGTTTTTTGTGGTTCGCTGTTGAATCTGGGACTCCAGTAATCCATATGTGGGGTTTTCAAACTAGCCCTAAGAGAGGAGTGTAAACTGGCAATTGTGCCTGGTGGTTAACATTGCCATTTAGGAAAAAAGTTTGCTCCTCGATCAGAAAAATAGTATGTTGGTCCCAGAAAAGAAAATCTCTATTGTTCATCCACATTTGCAGACATCACAAGATTCACAAAACCTCAAAATCTCTTCTGTCTGTAAATCATCCTTCAACTTAAACCTGTTGGACTAAATGATAACCTTTAAATTGGTTTGTATTTATTAAATTTTCCAAAAAATCTTCACTCACAGGGACATAGGGTGGCACTATCATAGTTGCTGTGCAGCTTTTTTTTTTTTTTTTTTTTTTTTTGATTATTTTGTTTGTTTGTTTGTTATTTTTTTATTATTTTTTTTTTTTTTTGTTTTTTTATTTTTTCTTTTTTTTTTTTTTTTTATTTTTTATTTTTTTTTCTCACTGAGCGAGTGTAAATGTCGGGTCTTTACAATAAATGTTTGTCAAAACATCTAGGTGCCATGTTCTCCTCATCTGTTGGCAGGTACTGTAATCCCTACCCGACTTTGGCCCCGATTAACGTATCACTCACCTGTCATTTTCAAAATTATACGCTCAATAGGTTTTTTTGATATTGCATGGTTTTTGAAAACACTTATGGGATTCCGTGTTCTGGGAAAGTGTCATTAAACAAATTACAAACTTCCCGATAAGATCTTTTACGATCGCCATATCCTCGCATCATCAACAGAGTAATTCGTTCTCTTTCAGGCAATTCCATTAAAATGCCAAATAAAACTGAACTACTGTAATTAGATAACTTGTTGACAGCAATGCTTCAGAGACACTTATTAACTCGACAGGAATGATATGACCTTTGTCCATTTGTAATTCCCAAGCTTAGACCTGTCTAGTGAAAGCTCCATGCTCAACAAACTGAAACCTGTAGACCAGATGATTTAATAACACAATAATGTTTCTCATAGGCTAGTGACCTTTGTCTCTTTAAACCTTCCTGCTGACTGGAAAACACCAAGTACAGATTCATAAGTAATCAGAGAAAGTGACTCATAAGTTTTTATTCATTGTAATAAAAACTGGTAAATTTGTACTAATGAAACCAGCTTAAAAATAAATTGTTTATTTTATTTTAATTGAACATTTAAAAAATGCTAAAAAATTAGTGTAACACATTTTGTGGCAAGAACCATGTTAAAATTACATTGTTGAACATCAGTAAATTTTCAATACTAAAAATGCTCTATTTTCTGATAGAATAATTCCCTTGAGATGCGGTTTGTGGCATTCAATTCAGTAAGCTATTACCTTTAAAATTATGTATCACAAGGTATAGGCTTCCATTAAGAATATTCACGATACCCTCGGCAGGACGTCCCCCGTTGGTGTGACATAACAAAACATTGTTCCAAAAAGTAGATGCCCAATCTCTAATCACAGATTGTAAGAGGTTTCAAATTTATATTTAAATTATTAAAGGATATATTTGGGTGTTTCCAGACATAATATACACCCTGTATACTGCCTTCAATAGACAATGGACAAACTTCTTTATTAGCATATTCATCAAGAACAGTAATAGAGTCAAAAATTAGATAAAACTTGTTTTGGAAAAATAATTTTTTGAGTCCTATGATGTATCACATTTGAGAGCGATTTGTTGAGTTCCAGTTGAGGCCTCCAGTCTTGGTTCAAGAATTCGTCAATGGTGTAGAAAGGCTGTCCAACAAGCAAGTCACGGAGTGCTTTTTTAAAAGCGTTACCCTGAAGCTCTCTTAATGGTTGTGGTAGATGGTTCCATAGCTTTCGCCCAATGTAGGTTGGTTTCTCCTCAAAAAGTGCTGTGCAGTGTATGGGTAGAGTGCAGCTTGTTGCATAACGTGTGTTGTAGTGATGAAGGTCCTTTCCAAGTTTTGAGATTCTTCTGGTGTGCATACATGATAACTTCTTAGATGTATAGTGCAGTAACAGTCATTATCTGGAGTGTCTGGAAGGCATGTCTGCAGTTCTGCCTTGGTTCTGTCAGCCAAAACTCGGATGGCTTTTTTCTGTAGGGTAAGAAACTCTATTTAGGTTTCCAACTGAGGAGCCCCCAAACCCGCAAGTCCCATACCTCATGTGAGTTTCTACTAATGAGTAGTAAGCTGTTTTGGGCTGATTCCAAGTTGCTGATCCATTTAATGCGTCGAACAACATATATTCCAGATGCTAATTTTTTGCAGACATTGTTCACTTGCTCAGTCCAGGTTAGGTTTCTGTCCAGATTGACTCCAAGAAATTTTACATGATTTTTCAACTGTTACATTGGCGATGCTGGGAGTAGTGTCTCTTTTCTTACTGAACTTAATTTGTATTGTTTTTTGTGGGTTTATAGCCAGGTCATTTGTTTTACAATAATTCAGAGCCTTGTTTAGAGAGGCTGTAGCAGCTGCATCAACACCTTCTGCAGTGACATTCCTATCAGGAGTGTTGTGTCGTCTGCGTACATTACGCATGATGTATTATATCTTGGGTATGTGGTTGGGAAATCATTTACAAATAGAATAAAGAGGACTGGGCCCAGTACAGACCCTTGTGGAACTCCTCGGAGAATAGGAAGTGGTTTTGACTGGTGTGTTTTTGTAATTCCAAGTGTGGTTGTCTGTACTTCAACTACTTGGGTTCGTCCTGACAGGTAACTTGCAAACCATTTGTTTGCTGTGTCTGTGATTCAAGTGCATAGGGTTAAGACAGTCATAACAATGTTAAAACATGGGTGTTCCAATTTCCAATTTAAAACCAATATTCAATTTTAATTACCTTAAAAGCCAAGACCGAAACATATTTATAAAGTAATACCAAAAGTGAAGCTCTTTTAAAAGTCTTCAATAGCATAGTAGTGCATGAAAAGTGACTATTATTTAGTTGTACAGTTGATAAAGAATATAATGTAGAAATTCTAGAGACCGTTGCATTTTGTTGCATACTAGCATTGTTTTATTTACTAATAACTAAAGCTTCACTTTGTTTTTTAAACTATTAATTTGTAAAGCAAGTTTATCTTTGTATACTGTTACCTAGCACATTCAGTACCTGCTGGTGATGACTTATCAGCTTGCAGGCGATGCCGAGGAGTGCCACACTGATCAGTATCTTGAAGGAGGTGACACAGAGGAATGCGAGGGTGGCCAGCGAGACGGCTGCCGCTCCTTGTACCTGTACAGTATGTCCCAGCACTCGTAGCATCACCACACCCAACGGCAGGGGGATGAAAACCCATGCGGCGAGCTACCAGGTCCGAGTGGTCTGTGAACGCCTGTCCACACAAGTACAATACTGAGTCAAAACAATAAAGTTAAGCAAAAGACAACACGGATTTTTGAACAAATTTGATCACTTCTAGTGTTAAATAAACTTAAAAGAACAAAATACATGATCTAACCATGAGCTGACAATTACATACATAAAATGGAGAATGACAGCTATATCCCAGATGCTTACATTTTTTTGCCTAGTCTGCGCCATGTCGTACGCAAGACTGAGTGTGTAGTCTCTGTAGACCATGAACGGCAGCTCGTTGAAGCGAGTGATGAAGGCGTGTTTGACCCAGTCCACTATCATCTCCGCAAGCAGCACGATGACACAGTCAGGCACCAGTAAACCACAGAGTCTCTGGGACACACTGTCACATTGTGAATGTTCATCTCTGATTTGATAGTTCCAGAAGTAAGCAAAACATACTAATTAGCTCAATCCTCACATACAATATGCAAAGGAATGTTTTAGTCATTACTGTTGTCATAGAAGATTGCCGCCTGATTTAACAGTGACTGCAAACATGATTATGTTGACGCTAAAAAAGAGTTTTTAAATTTAACTTTTAACGAGACAACTTTTAAAATTTTAAGCTAAGTTACCATTTTAATTTAGTTTTAAGGATTTTTTTAACTGTTGACGCTTTGTATGTGCCTTAAACTCATATTTTTATATTTTTGCAATGTAAAACTTACTCTTAATTAATTTTCTAACCTGTAACCTGTAATTCTATTGTAATTTGGTTATAAATCATGTTGTAATTTGACTCTGCCAATTGCATATCATGTTTAATGGCAATAAAGAATGTCTATGTCTATGTCTATTGTCGTCGTTTTGGCACTAACCTGCAAGGTGCTTCTTCTGATGGAAAACCAAATGGTAGTCACTTGGTGCTAAATTGGGACTGTTTGCAGGATTATAAAATTGTTCCTAGCAAAATGCTGTGATGAGATCTTAAGTAAGTTTTGTCACATGTGGACAGACATTGTCATACAGCAAAACATGCTTCTCGATAGTTTAAATACATTCAATAAAAATGTCATAGAGAACACTTCTTAAAACGAGGAAAACGCCTCTGATAATGAAGAAATTGTACAATGTCTGTTTATTTTCTCTTTATCATTCATTTTCTGCACCAAAACGTTCATGATCATTGATGATTGTCCACTCTGTTTCTCATCATGAACATTCTTTCGGCCATCATTTAAAGATTTTACAGTGCAATATTTATAACCATAGACTCATAGACCAAAATTCATAAACAAAAGAAAGATCTATACATCTCGGATGAAGCAACATGTATATTATCATTATTTTACAAGTTTCTCTGGGTTGTAGACCTGCTAAAAACCAGACATACTTTTTATGAGAATAAGGGTTCTTTGTAGACTTGCTTTACTAGAGTTGCCCCATGCTGAAAGACAGCAGCAGAGGCGAGATTCAAAAACTACATAGTAAGCAGTTGTTGCAGTTTTTAGATGACTTATAGACTTAAACCTTTTTACAACATAAGTCCAGTGGCCAGCTTTTTGCAAAGGTCAACAAATGTAGTCTATTTGAGACTGTTATCAATTATAATACCCAAGTATTTGACTACATCTGATGCTTCAATATTTGGCAGCACTCCCATCTCTAAATAAAATGAATAGGACAGGTCCTAAGATGGATCCCTGTGGTACCCCTCTTACAACTGGAGCTCACTATTCAAGTACAACCTTTCTCTGTGTATGTTAGCTCGATTAACTGTTGCTTATTTGACAGATAACTCTCAAACCATCTAGCACTTGTACCAACTGCTTCTAATTTATTCAACAGCTGCACATGGTAAAGACAATCGTACGCATTTCTAAAATCTAGTAGTAAGATTGTAGTTGAGTTGCCATCCTTTAGTTGATTGATTATAAATTATACAAGATCCATCTCATCAGTGGTTATAGAATGTCCTCTTATGAATCCATGCTGATACCTAGTAAGCAGATCTTGCTTAAAAACGTGATTCATGATTCAGAACCACCTTCCAATTACATTGAAGAAGGTTCATAACGATATTGGGCAGTAAGACTGGTTAGTTTCAGCTGTGCTGGAAACTTTCCTTCTGTAAATGACATGTTGATGATCAAGGTTAGTGGTTAGCCAAGTTCATTACAGTGCACTTTAATCAGCTTAAAATGATATGTCATCAATCCCGCTGAAGTTTTAATTTTTAAAGAGGATATCTCTCTCTCTCTATTTTATTGACTGTCACAAGGTGTAAAAAACAAAATTAGAATATTATGGTTTGGGGTGAATGACATAGGGTTTGGTTTGGGATGTGCAGTAAGAAAATGTCAGCTAATTTTATGAACACAGAGTTGAAGAAGTTGGCCATTAATTGGGGATCACTGATAACCTCACCCATTGGGCCAAGCAGTTCTTTAGGGCCATTAGAAGTTTTATGTTTCCTCTCTTGGTTTATTACTGACCAGCTTTTGATTTATTGTCAGAGTGACCAATTTGATTGGCAGCTATCTGGCACCTCAAAGATTTCAGTTTTATAGTTCTACAGTTTTATAGGTAATAGTTGTTCTTTTAAAAGCCACCTCTTGCATGTGTTCCAACAGACTGGTTAGATTAAACTGTGCTTGGGTCCTCAAAACTCCTCCCTCAATCTTTCTGCTTCAGTATCAGATATCCTATTACTTTTTTGCCTTTAAGTCTTGTTTTATACCTGGACAGACATGTTCAATTACCATACTTATTGTATTACTAAAACACTTGAAAGCATCGGACATGTTTATAGTATTAAACAGTTCCAGCCATACTTCTAACGCTAATTTGAATTTTCTTTTTTAAAATGCCTCTACATTACATAAGATGGAGAAAATTCTTTTTGCAAACACTGAGGCTACACGGTTCAGCAGAGTTGTCCGAGATACCTGCATGTAACACCTGAACCATCAATTTGCATTCATCAACATGTGAGCATGTATAATCAATTGAAGACTGATATGTGGAGGTAATTCTTGTAGGAGGAAGTGAGACTCTGGTTAATTTATGGCTCAACATCTCCAAGTTCACTCTGGTCTTGGCTGTGCCCAAAACAATTTATGTTTATATCACCCATACGGAATAATGGAGCAGCTCCAAGTCGAAGCAACTTGAAGACCTTGAGAGACTCCCCTACATTACCATGTGATCTACAGGTTCCTAAGACGTATACTGTCTGTAGTTTAGTTTGAATTTTAACCATGCCAACCTCACATAACAGCTCTTGAATAAACCCTGTAATGGGAACTGGTTCTACATCTGGTATCAGATATTCTTTACAGAAAATTGCTATACCTAAATTAAATTATAATATATGGGGGTACATTTTTTCTAAAAGGTGATTTATAAAGTCAATTTTGTTGGACAGACAATGAACATTCTGATGCATTATGGTCAGATTTTTTTACTGCCTGTCCCTCTGAAGTTGGTCTAAAAATGGTCCTCTGGTGGGTAATTAATTGCTTCCGTGCTAGAAGGAGCAATCCGTCAGTAATTGACATTAACTGATAAGTACGGTTTATATAGGCTGATAGCTTCTTCTATATTTTGGGTGAAAAATCTTGAAAACTTTCGTCTTTCCCTAGTAATTTGGCAGCTAGAGGTGTGCCAAGCCGTTCCAGATCTGGAACTGTTCCGACCGGATCTAGTTCCACAAGATAGTTTGTCCTATGCGTTCCGTTCTGACAGTACCTTTCTACTTGTTTCTGGCCAATTTCCCGATACAATACTACGTTCCAATATTTGAATTTTAAACACAAAGTCTATCTGCTCAAAATGTTTTCATGCATCATAGTTACACAGTTCTATAAAAATTCAACTTTGTAAATGCTTATATTCGCAAATATCAATTTAAATTCTAAATCCACTTATAACTAAATCCACTCATCCACCTATACTATCAGTAACCTAACAATTTTATACAAACAACAAGAAACACAATAAGAAATATTTCTTAAATGGATTGAAATAGACATATTTGAAAATAATTATATAAAATACAATATCAGTTAGTTAAAATTAAAACAGTTAAAAAAAATTAAAGAAATATTGTTATTGCTATAGAGACCCTTAAACTAGAGCTGTGCGAAATTTTAATTTGGTGAAATTCATTCGTTAAGTCTACGGACACTAAAAGTTATATACAAAAAGTGGAATTGGAACATTTACAGGCCTATTCGTTCTGGTTAACATATCCAGAACACTCGGAACCATTTTGGTACGTCTAGTAGACCATTCTGACGGAACATGGAGTTCCGAGCTTAACTGAGCCGGAATGCCCAGAACTTCTAGGCACGTAACCTGTTATGATGAAACATGGAGTTATGGAGAAGTGAACTGGTCTGGAACGTTCTGATGGAACTGTTTTTTAGTTCTTTTGGCACATCTCTATTGGCAACTATATTGAATTGGAACTAAATTGCTTACTACGCTCTCGTTCACTCCCACATGAGATATGGGTTTGCAGTATGAGGTGATCATCAGCTGGAAATCTCAACAGAGTTCTCATAAATCAAAAAAAGGCCATAAGGGTGCTAGCTGACCTTCATCAAGCAGAAAGTCATAGACAGGCATTCAAAGGCTTGGCACCCTGACAGTTACTAGTCTCTACATCCTTCAAGTAGTTCTTCATGTTGACAACCTAAACCTTGAAACACCAAGGTGTTTACACCTACAGTACTAGACATGCAGCAAGATACATAGTCTCAAAAATCCCTCCGGGCAACGCCGTGCTGGTCTCTAACAGGGAAAAATCCAATCTTGGTGTTTTAGATTACGGAATATTAATTGAAAGAGCCTATTAAATGTAATCAACTGTTCTGTGTAAACATTGCCTCATGCACAACCATATGTTTCATTAGTTAAACCACTATTTTCAATTATTTTACATTTACAATTATCATATTTATTATGTGAACACATACATTCAAGCTTGCCAATTTGTTCTTGATAAATTATTTGACTAGAACTCATTAAGTGCTTTTACCAGAACACTGGTCTTATTTTATAAGAGCCTGATTTTCGTTTTCAAACTTATCAATTTGTTTTTGATAAATTATTTGATTAGAACTTTGTAATTACACAGATTTTTTAAGCCAATTTTTAAGAATTTGACTTTAAAAATCGAGCTTGAGCTTATTATTTTTATTGAGCGATATATTTCCTATCTATCTCTGCTGCTAAAGTGAGGGAGGTTTTTTCCAAATCTGGTTGCTCACTGCTTAGGTTTTTTATTTTGGCATCAAAGGCAACAAGAGCCAGAATCTTAATTATGGATTGTGACTGTGTCAACTTTTGCTAGTTAATTATTTAACAGGTACTTTTTATAATTAAAAGCTAAAATGTTCGACTAATTGGTTGTCATAAAGGTGGATGTTTACTTTTTACTATTTCAGTTTTACTGTATCCATAAAAAGAATTTTGTACATAGCTTTTTTATTATCTAGTATCGAGTTTTTTTCTAGTATTTTAGCATGACAGTGACAAAATCCATTTATCTTTGTGAGGATTATGTCACCAATCTGATAGTTAGTAATTTTAGAGTATTCACTTTGAGAAGATTTAGCAGAATAATATTTGTAATAAAGTAATAAAAGTCGAAATAAATACTTTGATGAGGAACACTTTATATATTAAGCAACCAAGCAGTTTATAGTAAACATCACTTACTCTGAGTCAGAAACCAGCTGTAATGAAGAGGATAGTGACAGAACATCCTCACAGCTCCATTATAAATGAAGTGATTACACTTTATATATCAATAATAAATTATGATCATTGTACTTGCAATCTTTGAACAGTAATAATAGTTTAACATAGAATGCAATTAAGTTAATTAAATGCAGTTTATAACAATATATTTATTTTTAGAGAAACATATGTAATGTCAATTACACTTAAATTTACAATGATTGTTAATGAGGACTAATTACATTAAATTAGTAGTTTTATTAATACACTTTTAAAAACAATTATTCAAAATAACAAAAATGTTCCCAACATAATTATTCTAGATGAAACATTAAAGCTTTCCCAGTTCCAATTCAAAGAATTACTCACTTTAAGAAATATTTTTTATTATAATAGCCAGTATTTTTTCAGTAAATGACCATTAGCGTGACAGGAAATTTCATCATAGAATATTTTTCGTAAAAGTCATAAAAACATACTTACTGGAAAACAAAATCCACACATATAACGATTTCAAACCCAATTCACCAAAAAATTAGGAAGCTAAGTAATTTCCTGGCATGAATAAGGAATTTCGTTACAAAATGGTGTCCACTTTAAATACATAGTGGCTAATGTCAATGCAGCCAAAAGATATTAAAAAATGGAAAAGTCAAATACAGAACAAGAGACCTACCTTCCTTCCAAGAGTACTCTTTCATGGTCTGCAGAACAACAATGAAGAGCAGAACGAACAGGTGGAATCGTTCTCGCACATCGCTACATGCCACTTGGAACAGATTGTTCTTGTCAAACTTCTTGAACACGCTGCCCTTCAGTTCTACAAACTTTAAAACACATTTTCTCTTAAAATTTGACCCTTAAGTATTTAAAATTCATAATAAATAACAGCTCTGCAAAAGACATTTTTCAGAAAACAACATGGTTTTATTAGTCAAGTATTCTGATTTAATTTTAAAACATAGAGTGATAATAAAAGACCACAACTGTTTTTACTATCCTGGGAGAAAGGTTCACAGTTTATTGATAAACTATAAGTTTTAAATAAAAATATTGTATTTTACCAAAGTGAGCTAAGCTGAAAGGCACCTACACAATCACAACAATGACTTACACCTAAAATATAAAGGCAAAAAATTGTGGCTTGCTGACCAAATCTCTTTACTACGCAAATTACCTTTCGCTTTTGTGTCCCCTCTTATAAACGTATGGTACACTGACTATACTCACATTGTTGGAAATCATGATGGTGAGCAGAGCCTTGTTGCTGGAGTTGATGGCAACGGTGAGAGTTGTGGCTTGCTGACCAAATCTATTTATTATAAACGTATGGTACACTGACTATACTCACATTGTTGGAAATCATGATGGTGAGCAGAGCCTTGTTGCTGGAGTTGATGGCAACGTTGAGAGTTGTGGCTTGCTGACCAAATCTCTTTATTATAAACGTATGGTACACTTGACTATACTCACATTGTTGGAAATCATGATGGTGAGCAGAGCCTTGTTGCTGGAGTTGATGGCAACGTTGAAAGTTGTGGCTTGCTGACCAAATCTCTTTATTATAAATGTATGGTACACTGACTATACTCACATTGTTGGAAATCATGATGGTGAGCAGAGCCTTGTTGCTGGAGTTGATGGCAACGTTGAGAGTTGTGGCTTGCTGACCAAATCTCTTTATTATAAATGTATGGTACACTGACTATACTCACATTGTTGGAAATCATGATGGTGAGCAGAGCCTTGTTGCTGGAGTTGATGGCAACGTTGAGAGTTTGTGGCTTGCTGACCAAATCTCTTTATTATAAACGTATGGTACACTGACTATACTCACATTGTTGGAAATCATGATGGTGAGCAGAGCCTTGTTGCTGGAGTTGATGGCAACGTTGAGAGTTGTGGCTTGCTGACCAAATCTATTTATTATAAACGTATGGTACACTGACTATACTCACATTGTTGGAAATCATGATGGTGAGCAGAGCCTTGTTGCTGGAGTTGATGGCAACGTTGAGAGTTGTGGCTTGCTGACCAAATCTCTTTATTATAAACGTATGGTACATTGACTATACTCACATTGTTGGAAATCATGATGGTGAGCAGAGACTTGTTGCTGGAGTTGATGGCAACATTGAGAGTTGTGGCTTGCTGACCAAATCTATTTATTATAAACGTATGGTACATTGACTATACTCACATTGTTGGAAATCATGATGGTGAGCAGAGCCTTGTTGCTGGAGTTGATGGCAACGTTGAGAGTTGTGGCTTGCTGACCAAATCTATTTATTATAAACGTATGGTACACTGACTATACTCACATTGTTGGAAATCATGATGGTGAGCAGAGCCTTGTTGCTGGAGTTGATGGCAACATTGAGAGTTGTGGCTTGCTGACCAAATCTATTTATTATAAACGTATGGTACACTGACTATACTCACATTGTTGGAAATCATGATGGTGAGCAGAGCCTTGTTGCTGGAGTTGATGGCAACGTTGAGAGTTGTGGCTTGCTGACCAAATCTCTTTATTATAAACGTATGGTACACTGACTATACTCACATTGTTGGAAATCATGATGGTGAGCAGAGCCTTGTTGCTGGAGTTGATGGCAACATTGAGAGTTGTGGCTTGCTGACCAAATCTCTTTATTATAAACGTATGGTACACTGACTATACTCACATTGTTGGAAATCATGATGGTGAGCAGAGCCTTGTTGCTGGAGTTGATGGCAACGTTGAGAGTTGTGGCTTGCTGACCAAATCTCTTTATTATAAACGTATGGTACACTGACTATACTCACATTGTTGGAAATCATGATGGTGAGCAGAGCCTTGTTGCTGGAGTTGATGGCAACGTTGAGAGTTGTAGCTTGACATAGAACCAACAATGAGTGCAGGACTGGTTGGTGTTAAGCAAACATGAGATATATAATGTGGCTAGAGTCTAGGTTACATCTAAGATAGTAGGGTGAAAAATTATTTCATTTTTAATACAAGAATTCTTAAGACATTAAATTCCACTGTTATGACATTTTGAGTACTCTACAACCAATCAATTTGTTGGAATCTGAATTAACCAGTCTGTACCTGTACAAACCATTTGTTACAAATAATACAGCAGAGCAGGTACAAGTAACACTGTATCAGTACCATCGACTCTCTCCCTTATTCTATTTGATAAGATCATTGCATGTACAGGCCAGTGAAGATGGGCAGAATAGGGCTTAACCCTTTGAGTGCCAGAGCATCGCTGTCAGCGATCCCACATTATATGCAAGAAATGCCAGAATCGCTGTTAGCGACTTCTGCAGTAACGCTTATATTTTATATAGTATTTATCTAAATTGGCTCAATGACTATACATACGCATTCCAAAGGCTTCAACGTAAATTTTGATGTAGGTTTTGTTGCATTCTGGTTAGATTCTGATTTTTACAGTGGTTGTAAAGTCAGTTGAGTTTAGAATCGACCACTATGTGGACGAGCCGCCTCACATTTTGTTTGCACTGCTGTTTATTTCACAAATGATATTGAAAGTTTTTAAGTTTAAATGGGTTTGTAGTGTTAGTATCTTCAAATTATTTCGTTTGTTTAAGTTATTCTAGTCTGTGTGTAAGTAGAACAATGACTTGACCATGAGTTACGGCGATCATAAGCATCTAGTACTTTACTAAATACGTTGGTATAGTTTTTATGTTTTTTGTGTTTGTTCAGTGATATTTATAAACAATGAGTCGTAAAAACATTGCTGACAATGAAGACCTAGTATTGCAGGCATTAGATTTAAGCATTAGCAGTGTAGACAATACACAGAGTGTTTAGGTTAGGTTAGAAAATTTCTAGTTTTGTAGTGGTTCATATTTTAATATTTATTTTCCAAACTTTATTAATAAGTATAAAAAAAGTTTACATGTCTTTTTGTAAGGAATTAAATGGAGTATAAGATAGAAAAAATAAAAGTGAAAAATATAATATTTCAATAACACTAAGATGTGTCAAAATAAAATAAAAAATTTTTTTGCTCATAAAGTTTTAGTTAATGATTTTTTTTATTTGTATAAAAACGTTAAATAAGTGATCAATGTATTATATATATAAAGAAAATATATTTATCTAAAAAAAAACCCAAGACATCATACCAATAAATAAATTTGATATGAATTTTTAACCAGACCCTTGCAGAATCAGGCATTTTCGCTCGGCATTTTATGCATACCATATAGCAAAACGCTGCGGCACTCAAAGGGTTAATCATTTACAGAAATCAGCTTTTCGTTTAAAAATTATACACTATAGCATGGCATTTCAGGAATTAAGACAATAATGAATCCAAAAACATGGCACAAATTTTCTTCCTGTACACCCTACATATTATAGTTTATGTTTACCATAGAGTTCTGTAATGTCTAGGTTAGGGACTATTTGTATCTCCTCCTAGCAATCTTTTTGTTTCTCTTTGGTAATGTTTTCAAGCATTGTGCAAGGATAAAAATAAATTTAAAACAATATACATGATAATGTATTCCATATTTTTAGAAAGAAATAGATAATTTTGTTTGGACAAAATAATTTTTTATTTATAGTATTTGCATTTGTTACTTAATAACTAACAATTAGTTTGATTTATATAAATAATAATAAATTGTTGAAGATGGATTACTTCATAGTCACTATTGTCTTAATTAATCCTGGTGATATTTTTACTGTCTTAGTGCTAAAAAAAGTTTCAGAAATGTTTTTTTCTAACAATATAATTTATGTAGGAAAGCATGAAAAAACTTATGTAGAAAGCAAAACTTTAACACTTTTATCAAATTTCAAGTTTTACAAACAATTAAACATATTTTCAACGATTCAACAATATGTGTTCACTAAAGTAATTTTAACTCACAAAACAATACATAAAACATTGTTTAGTGACACAGCAGATACCGCATAGCAATACATTACAGTGAGGTGCATTTCCACATAACTGTTAGGAGAATCACTCAGAGGAATAATACTCACGGAAAAAATAAAAATCAATATACTGTTAGGAATGAACTGTCGTTTAAAGGATACTGACATATATGACCACGAATACGAAGTGAGGCAAGACTCCGATGTGGTCGCGTTTCCGCCCTCTCGGCTCCGTGGCAGTCCAGAAGAGAGAGTCAATCAAGTCTTGTCCAAGAGCTGAGAATAGCCTGTCACCCACCTGATCACAGAAGTCAGTATTGATTGTATTGTTAAACAAGTTATCACATGACTTGTTCTAAACCACAATATACAAAAATATTCTCCACCAGATGCCCCCATTCATAAAAAAACCCTTAAAATTTATAGAGAAACCAAACTTGTGTTATGATGACTATATTTTTTGTAGTTTTCCAAAGCATCACTTCAGAGAGGTAAATCTCCTCAGTAAGATCTAAATTGAGTACATAAAAATTTGGTATTGTAAGACACATCCAAGCACAGTTGCGAAAATTATTTAGGAGGGTACAGACACGCTAGTTGGTTTAGGAGGTATAAAATATCCTCCAAAATCGGGGACTTGGGAATCTTCTACTGGGAAATTGTTGAGTTTTAAGATTGAAAACAAACTATTGGGTGCGATGTTAATGTTAACGTTCCCAATTTATATTTGCCCATTTCTAAGCAACACAACGGGTGTCTAGGATCAACACAGTAATTACCACAATGTTGACATACTGCGCTGAGGAGTACATTAATGAACAGGTTTAGTTCATAGATGATAGTGAGGCTTCCTCTGTGCCACAGAGCAATAAACACTAAGGGATTCATGCTCCGTTTGCCTGAAGTGCTTGTCTCACCTTGTTGTAGAGATTACTCCATAATCAACCACAGCATATATAATTATTGTTCTGTAGTACCGTACCTCAACAGGGAGAAGTTCCAATCTCTACATTCGTTCTGAATATTTTGTCACAGCAGTCCTTTTAGGCAGCGTTTAATTTTGGTTTTCTAAAGATTTATTGAACATCGCTCATACATATGTGTGAACGTACGTATTATTTGAAAGTTTTGTCAAAACTTTTGGCTGAGTTAACCTTTGTGTTTAGTTTGTTTCACCAGTTACAAAGACTCGAAAATTAATAAATTGGTATGTGTACATTGCTAGTATATAAATTATACTACACTAAATAAAAACGAATTAAGTTATTTTTTAATTTTTTAATTTTTCTAAATCCAGAATAATGAAATTTATATGAAACAAAAGCAAAAAGTTCTGAGAGGGTGATAAATAAATAACCAGTTTAAAAGAGTTTAAACAGTTTTAAAATACGTACATTTTAAATAGGAAAAAATAAAATAAATAATGAAAACTGACATCATTTTATTAAATTAAATAGGGAAGAAAAACTAAAGATTGATATTTGTACAAAAATGATAAGTACTCAAATGCGGGTGGCAACATGATGCTATGGCACAAGCCTATTCTCATTTCATCATACAACAAACAAACACACAAGATACTATGATATCAATTCCGGATTTTCAGAGTTAGTTCAGTAAATTCTTATACTATTAAAAGCAATTTTTTAGTGTGTGTAGTTTTTATAATAACTAGTTCCTGATGAACGTTTGTTCAAACAGCAGTTGAGTCAGTCTTTTATTCAAAGGTCACTGTTTATCACAACTGACATGTTAAAAAATAGCATTAAGTACATAATTAAAAAGTTATGCTACTGTTTTTTCAGTAACTGTGTTATTTAAACATGTAATTTTATTGTGTGCACTAAAAAAAAAGTTCTTGATCAACAAATATGTGCTTAAACAAAAACAAATTGAGTTAGTTCAGTTAGTTTTTATTCGGATTTCATTGCTAATTACAATGGAAGCTGATATTATGAGCAGGGATTGGACTACGCAGCAAACAGGGTTGTCCCCTAATATTATTAAAAACATAAGAGATCATAAAATATTATATTCAAAACAAAAACTTGGCGTAAATCTAATTTCTATCTGAAAAGTTCATCCACATTATTCTTTATTGTAAACATCCTTCTGCTTTTGTGGGCATTTTTTCATCACTTAATTTCCTCCCTAAGTTACTACCAACTACTGCACTTCTACGTTCCTCTCGTAGTCAAGACGTTAACTATTTCACAATAAGCTATTTTTCAGTTTTCTCTACAAGTTATCTACCTAGTTTTCACTCTCACTATAGTTGCTAAACAATGTGGCTACTAACTTACCTCCAGCATGTTGTAGAATATGTACAACTTGATGACGGACTGGCTTTTGATCAGATGATACATCATCGATGTATCGATACAAAACATGAACACCGTGCATAACACGACTATAGCAACTTTCAACAGGTCACATATTTCTGCCGGCTTCAACAGAGACTTTGATGAGCTCCTAAAACAAAACACCATTGAAATACAGTCAAACTTTTGAATAAGATTAAAGTAATGAATACAATACATGCATGCCGCAGATTTTAAAGCATAAAAGGTCATCAAATATGTACTGAACAAAGATATGTTACAAGTAAAGCAAATTGTGTTCTGAATCAATAAATTTACTAACTTACATTGTATTAGTTTACATAAGACCTCTAATAACTTAATTTGGATTCAATAAAAACAAGATCCAATAAAAAAAGTTGTTACCTGTAACCAAAACAGCTGCATATTGGTCTCGTAACCAGAGCCCAAACAGCCAAAATAAAACGAACTGGAAGAAATGTGTACACAAACAGGTACGAATCAGCACACTGAAACATTAAAAAAAACCAGTGAAAATGTACATTGTAGGAGTACAATTTTTAAATCTCACTTACCATTACTATAATACAGCACAAAATCATTTATCCAACATCAATGATTATACTTACCTTGTCATAAATATTTTCGCATGGTTATTTATTAAAATCTGTTGTTTTAATACTTTTAGTCCCAGAATACAATTTATCGGACAGCGGTGGTCTAGCTAAAATACCCAATATTCGTTATATCTAGACATTCATGTAACTGGCAGATAAATGTCCAAATGCTAGGTTTAGGCTAGTGTTCTTATATTTATTTTTCTTAATTCATACTTTAGACTATATTACATTAATGTTGTTCATATCATTACTTCTATTTTAGAAATATAACAAACTTTAGCTGTTATTTTATAGTAATAGTAAAATTCTTATAAATTCAAAAGCATGTAGACTATAGTGTTATTAATATTATATATCAGAAAGTGTGTCAAAAATGAATGTAAATGAATTGTTAACTAAATAATAATAATAATAAAAAATGTTGAATGTTTAGTAGGTATTCAGTGTTTTGTTAATAAATTTTTATACTGCTTGTTTTATTTACATAAATTGTATTTTATATCTTACTTATATTTTAATGTAGTATAGGTATTTTTATCAAATTACATCTCATCTATTTACTGTCATATGGTGTTATGTGAATAAATGCAAAAATAAATATACAAAATAAACCGTTCTATAAATATCTAAAGCTGATAAAAATAGCTTACTTGATTTGAAACTGATTCTCACATTTATTAATTAAAATAATATCCTTTGTATTTAAATTTTTTAAATAATAAAACTTTATTTAGTTTATATGTTAAAGATCCAGAATTGAGGACAAATTATGAAATCCAACCTTTGACTGAATTTGAATCCAAATTTTATGTTGGTAATGTCTACAAAGATTAATTTAAATTTTTTATTAAAACATCTTAACTAAATTTTTTGAATTTGAACATCTTTTATTTCCATATAAATATACACTGCATACACACTGTATCAATAATTTTTCTTAAAAGAATTTACTACAATCATACTTCTGGAGAAAACCCATTTTTAAAAAGTACCTGAAAAAATCCGTACGCCATGAACTTTTCAGCTTCCACTGGAATTTTGGCAAAACTATACACTTTCTCTCTTCTGGCTGTATATTGCTCTTCATCATGCTCAAGGATGTACCCTCTGGTCAGCTCAACCCCCAGGAACTTTAATAGTGAGGGAGGGTCTTCTTCTGTAACATGCCAACACTACCACTTTGCATTTTATATTTTGTCTATGGTGAGTTTAAAACAAAGACATCATTGCCATAGAAAAGAAAACCTCAGATTTCTCATTTATAATTTAAATAAGAGAATAACTACATCTTTTCCATTGAAATGCTTTACCAACTGTATACATACATACGTCAGATCACACTGGGAGATTAGGCACGTGATCTGAGGTCAGGAAAGTACCGATCGGAAATGCCCCTGACCATTAATGCATATTTCTGGGCGTAAAACAAAAACATCCCTTGAGACAGTACTCAAGTTCAAGCTCAGATCACGTGAGCGCTTGTAAAGAGTAACTTTCTATTTATTATACGTAAGTATATATTATACAATTTTACCAAAATGTGGAGCGTCTTAGTAAGTTACAGGGGCATTTAATGCACAAGCCTACCATCTCAATCAGCAAAACTATGACACTGAAAGGGTTAATGCAACTATCAACATCATAAAAAAATAAATATTTGATTAAATTAAAGCTCAAATCTCTTTAAATGCACTCAAAACAAGAACTGGTATTCAGGTGAGAGATTATTCATCATGAAACATTATTGTCAAAACTGTTATAGCACAATAGTGCTTCCCTCACGTCTATCAAGATTACTGCAGGCGGCATTTAGTGCGCTCTTGAGTTCTTTTCGTGATTACTAGTCAAAGGGTTAATATATTTGAAAAATTTTATATGGCATACAGGACATGCAAATCTTTGAAAAGCTAAAAAATTGTATTAAAACAGTTACACACTTTACTTTTCTGTCACTCTACCAATTTCAAATTTTAAATTTAGAAGAATAGTTTTTATGTAATTCTGTATCTATATGTGTTCCTGTGGCACTAGGGAACACCAATGTGGTAAATTGTAATTCTAATAAATAACTCTTTTATCTGATTTGATAAAACTACATACAGTATTTGATTGAGTGGTGTTAACAAATTTAAAAAATGTTGTAACCTTAATATATTTGGACATCAAATTACTATCAGATAAGTTATGGAAAGAATTGTGCTGAGTCCGGAATCCAAATGAAATGACGGTTTGAAGTAATAGTTTACAACTTATTTTCACCCACACCACATGTAATAAATAATTTCCTATTGAACAACTTCCCTTGAATGTTGATGTTATAGATTTTGAAAATGTCAACTTTTAAACATGGAAGGACATTACATTTTTGTTTTTATTTAGTGGTGAAGTAAAGCGTGTGGTGTTCTCTGTTCTATTTGAAATCAACGCAGGTACAATATTTACTACTTATAATAGATTTTAAAAATTCATTCAATCTCAAAATAACATCTGTACCTCAGAAAAATATGAATAAATTCTATGATGTGCGAACATAACTTATAAAAATAGAATCTAAATAAAAACGAATAAATAAAATAAGTTACTCATCTATGCAAGTACCAAGGAATTCACTTAACTCACTGATTATTCCATGTCAAATCAACGCACTTTAATGCGAATATTGAGTTGAGCTCCATTACACCTTCTGCTTAGTGCAGCATCTGAAATCTAAAACCGCTACAGATTGACTTCTGGAGTATGAGTCAACGTCTGTCTGAAGAGATCTATAAGACGTCAGCGATGAAGACGTTATGAACAAACTCAATGCACCGTTTTGACATCAGAGAACCGTAGGCTACAAAGAAGCTCAGTCTGGTTATCCAACAGCTACTAACCATATTCGCATTGAATCAACCCTTCCCACCATAGCTACATTAGGTGTGTAAAAACACCCATTAAATTGTAAAAACATTTACCTACCATTTTTTATTTTGTTAAAATTAGGTATACTCATAATAATAGTACTAAGACTACATTTCTCAGTCTAAACACTCATTATGAGTAGGGCCTATACCAAATTTTAGCAAAATCTAAAATGGTGAGTTAAACTGAATGTGTTGAATTGACATCATTTGTAGGCTTCTGTTCAATCCTAGCTTTTATTCTTTTAACAACTGGACTATACAGTAGAATAGACCTATCTGCATGAATCTAGAACAGATCTGCAATAGAAACTTACCATCACTGTTATCTGATGTATCCTTTTTCTTATATTTCTGTTCAGACTTTGATCTCTGCCGAAGGGTGCTCAAGTCTTCCACTCTGCTTCCAGATCCCAAAAGAGGTTCTGTAGTCGTAGATATTGATCTGAACTTAATTTTTTTAGAAACTCCTTTGTCATCAGGGCCCATATTTTTGTTTTGTCAGCAGAAGGTCCTTATTATTATAAAATAAAGTCGATTCTAGAGTTCAACACAATCTGAAAAAGTCCATTCATTACTGGTCAACTACAAATAGAATGCAGCATTCAATTAAAACACGATTTGATCATTAGTAAATCTAACCTTCACAGTATTTTTAATTATTGTGACGGATATTAAAGTTGTCCGATTTCAACCAAATATTTAAGGAAACATCAGTTTCAATATCTTACTACGAATCCCACCAAAGATTTTTCATATCCCATTTTAAATTGATGTGGGTCAGAAAACACTGCTTAATAAATAACAAGTACTTCTAAAAAACAAAAATGTACAAATATATCTGTCTTGAATATGCCCAAATAGCTCTTCTTTATAGAAGTTGTATGATTTTGATAATGGGTCATGGCATCACCAGGAAGCTTTTTGTGCATATTTGACTCAGACTTTGTAATTATTTCTTTAATGCTAGTAAACATATTTGTATATTTTCGTTTTAGTGAAACTAGTACAAGTACTTGAACCTCACATCCCTTGTCATATTAGGCCTAGTTGGTAGGTTTTTTTTTTTTTACCCACACTCCAATAGTAAACTACTAGGATGAAGAATTATTGGTGAGTTTTCTAGAAAGTAGATATTGAAACATGTTAGAAAAAGTTTGTTAATTTGTCCGGCTGAAATTGGACAACTTTTAGGTATTTATTTACATTAGCGTGACCATGGATTATGGACTTTTATTCATGGGTTGGGCATTTATAGCCAAGTATTATTATCACAGGTGCATATGAACTGGGGGGGAAAGTATATTATTGTATTATATTTATGCCTTTCGGACATTATTGCGTTAAGGAGCAGGGGCATCACGTGATCTGGGATTCGACTTTTGCAAGAGCTCGAGTTAATTTTTTTCTAAAAAGAGCAAGCAGTGCTCCGCACTGCGCAGCGGGCAGGGCATCTTTGACAGGATTAACGTATTAGTCAGACTCGTCTTTACGAATTTGCTTCCACGTGAGATACCTACCGAACATCCAACACAAAGGTGTGCCATTACCACTACTGAACTAGGAGGTTAAGAATAGACGTGGAGGAACAACGGTAGTTCAAAATGGCGTTCCTTCTTTATTTGAGAAGGCGCGGAGTGTTACCAAAACTGTCAAACATGGATAGTGTTGCCACATGTACGATAATTTCATTGATTTTATGCGCCGGTAAGATACACGATGGGTAGTTATTATCGTACCATGAAAGATTTTTGACAAATTTATACAAGTAACAAACCAAAAGTTAATTATAACATAATTTATTATACGAACATAGCATACTTTTTCATTAAATGTGTTTAGTACGATTATTTTATATGAAAGTACGATAATTTCTCGTTGTTGGTATGATAATCGGTTTTTAAAATCTGGCTATACTGAGTTTGAGCAGACGCGGAGTTATAGGAAACTATCAAATATGGAGTTTTCAGAGGATTTAAAAAAATCGTAGCTCCTTTGTTTTTTCGTTGCCGACGAATTTTTTCTTCAATATTGTTTTAAGGAAAAATTGTAGTTTTCAGGAAAAAAAAATGAAACATACCTTTCCATGGTCACGTTAATGTAAATTAATACCAACTTTTATACAAGGAGAGTTATTTTACACTGTAGCCTAAATTTACTATTGTCCACCCCCCCCCCCCCCCACCCCCCCCCCCCCCCACCCCCCCCCCCCCCCACCCCCCCCCCCCCCCACCCCCCCCCCCCCCCACCCCCCCCCCCCCCCAACAACACAATATTTATTAACCCTTTGCGATCGGCATTCGTCGTCGACTATAGGTCGACCGTGGCAGTTTTTCGCTGAAAGCTCGCATGTCGACAAATAGGTCGACTGGATAAATGTCACTGCTTGTTTGGCCATTTCTAACCTATTGCTGTTCGGTATTTGAGTTATTCAGTACTTTGGACTTCTATTTTGGTTACGTGAATGCTACGTCGATCTTTATTCACGATATAAGGAGGCATTGGAAGTGAAAATAGAAGACAACTGACGTCTGCACTTGCGTCGTGTTTACAAATATGGCTGGTCCAAGTACAAGTTTTTATTGACGATGACGAAATATTAGATGAATTAGATGATTGTAATAGTATTTTCAGTGAAATTAGTATCCAAAATGAACAAAAGATTATTGAAGAAGACCGTGATAGTGATTGTGAGTTGAATCATAGTGAAAATTCTTCTGAAAACATTGTGGTAAATGAAGGTAACCTAGACGCCGGTAACCTATACGACGAAAGTGATGTGTTTGATTGGAAACTTTAGTTAATGATGGGGAAGAATTTGATCAATTCGTGGATAATGTGATAGAAGTTAGGACAAGGAGATGCAAATAATAGAGGTAGGCCTAAGGCTACAAACTAGTATTTTCAACCTCTGACTAATTCTGGACCACTAGAAGTCTGCCAAATCTTAGTATAAAAAACAAGCTCCCTTTATTGATCTGACATATTTTTACTCTGACCACTAGAAGTCTGCCAAATCTAGTATAAAAAACAGTAGTTTCTTATTCTAACAAACCAAATTTTTACCCCATTAACTACTTTATTAAAAACACAAGACCTAACAAATTGAAAGACAATTAGGCAAAGTCATTAAAACTGTATCTCTACTGAACCATTAAATACAAGGTCTCAAGAAAATTGACAGACAATCAGACACAAAATCATTAAAACTGTTAAGACTAGACATACTAAAAATTATATAATCTCAAAATGATTTCAGAAAATGCCTTCTCACCGGGGGACCTGGTATTTGCCAAAATAAAGGGTTACCCACATTGGCCAGCAATTGTTAAGGAAACAATACTTAACGAAACAAAAACAAATGTCAAATATTATGTAGAATTCTTTGGGGATAAAACCATGGCCAAAGCTACAGGAAAAGACCTATTCTCTTACAAACAAAATAAAACACTGTATGGGGTACAAAAAGTTTGATAATTTTAAGAATAAAAAATTTAACGCTGCTTTAAGAGAAGCTGACGAAGCAAATACAATCAGTGAGAGAGACACTCTTATAGCTGGTCCCTCTAATGGTATATGCAGCCAGAGAATAGAACCTGAAAATCAAACTCGGTGAACTAAAAGAAAAAATATTAAACATTGACAACATTGAAGAAACTGACTTAGAGACCTCACTTTCACTTGCGGCAGAAGTTGGCAATGCACTTTTAACTGAAAACCACAAATTAAAACAGGACTTACTAAATGCAACCCTTATAAATTCCAAACTAGCTCTGGATATGGGAAGAGCTAAAAAAACACTTCACAAATAAACTACCAAGGTCAACTTAAAGAATTAGAGGACGAAAAGGAAATAATTGTACACAAATATAGCACAGTTTTGGAAAAACTAAACTATGTTGAAACCCAGTTTATTAAAAGAAAAACAAATCCAGGCTGACCTTAGAGAACTATTTAAAGAACAAGACAGAGAGAAGGAAAACATAATTTGTAAACTCCTTAATGAAATTAAACAGCTCAAACAATATAAAAGCAAAAGGAGCCAAGATTTTGAACTTAAGTACTAAAAAATATGGAAACTCAAACTGCCGAGACACATGAGAATAGTTCAAGTTTTGTCCTCAACGAACTAACTCACCTAAAGAGGAGACAAGAACAAACAGATGAATCCATCAAGAGAATGGAAATGCAAATTCATCAGCTAAAAGTTCCTACATCTCTCAACAACCCTACCGACTCTCTCTACACTACTGACCCAGAGCTTAACAATACCTTATACCAAGCACCGATCAACTTTTTGACCACAAATATGGAGAATAAAACTAACCAAATTACCCCAGGAATCAGCCAAACCTGTAGTCAAAAACTGTATTACAATGAATTCGACTGTCAGACAAACAGCAGACAAAAATCCATCCCAGACAAACGGAAGTATAAAAGTCCACTGACATTTGGCAGAAAGGGGAAAAATATTTTCAGTGTATCTCTCCAAGTTGCAAAGCATGCAGCTAACAATTACAGAAAAATAGAAAATCCCCACCTTTCAGCAACAACTCGAATAGCAAAACTACCCTTTACTGCAAAAATCCGTGACAAAAATGAAGATATAGAAATCTTTTATGACAACTACATAGACTTTTACAAAATTATTAATACCCATCACGCAAATAACTCAAACAGACAAGCCTCAGAAACACAACTCTGTTTCCCAAACATTCAACCAACTCCACAAGTAAATAGAAATTTTTTTAGGGTTGACAGAGAGACTAAAGTCCAAAACCTAAATTGCTGTTACAAAATAATAGACAGGAAAAGGACAAGATCTGACAAGCAAAATAAACCCTCTTTTACAATATTTCACCAAAATACAGACAGAGTATCTAATAAAATTGACAAGCTAAATACACTTCTTAACTCAATTGAACCAGACATTGTAATTCTAACAGAGCATGGACAAAAAAAGGAGACATTAGACAACACAAGACTCTTAGGATACTCATTGGTGGCAGCATACTGTAGGGAATTACACACCAAAGGAGGTGTAGCTCTTTATGTTAAAGAAGAACTAGAAAACAAAACTGAGATTGTTTGACACACAAAACATTTGTGCCGAGATGCTCTGCGAAGTGGCAACATAAGATTAACCTAAGCAAGTCATCGTTCTATATCACAGGAGTTTATAGAACAGGAAATAACGTGGAAGAAGGCCTGGAGATCATATCGGAAGCTCTTCAAGGGATTGAAGCAGAAAAAACACCCAACACTCCTCATCGGTGATATAAACATAGACTGCCTCAGCAAGAAAAAGGACTCTAGTCAGCTGACTGACACATTAGCAGCATTCAACATGTACAGAATTGACTTACCTCCAACCAGAATAACACCTACTTCGATGACCTCAATAGACAGTGTGTGTACCAACCTCGGCCAAGAAGAGATCTATGTTGAAGTTTTTAAATACCGGTATCTCTGACCATACAGGACAACTGTGTACAATATCCAGAAACAAAAACAAATCCTCACCCAAAATGACTAGAAAGAAGAAATATGAGCAACAGAAACCTACTAAGGCTCAAAGAATTACTGAGGCAGCAAGAGTGGGAAGATATCTACAATACTGATGACACAAACGAAACGTACAACAAATTTAATAATGTCCTAAACCAAGCTTTAAATCAATCCTGTCCAGTAATAAAATCAAGATATAGTAAGCAGAAAAATCATTACCTTTTGAATGACCCAACTGCTCTACTCCTAAGACAAAGATTTACATCAGCTCAAACTTTGTATAACACAACAGGTAGAGAGGATGCTGCATTACTAACAAAAGACTATGACCTAAAGACTCCGATACCTAAGACAAAAAGATACTGCATCTAAAATTGCTGAGGCTGACAATAAAACAAAGGCACTCTGGAATATCATAAACACAGAAAGAAAATCAAAAAATGAAAAGAATCTGCCTATTAAACTTGATACAGGAGATGAAGTTACAACTAACCCAATAATAATGGCAGACTACCTAAATAATTTCTTTATTGATGCGGCTAAAAAGATTATAGACACGAATGGACTACACAAAACTCACACACTTCTGTCACCTGAAAATGTAAACTTAACACCATTACTACTCACGCCAACCAACAGTTTAGAAATGTCCAAGATTATTAGGTAATTAAAAACAAAAACATCAGCTGGGTATGATGAAATCTCATCAAAGATAGTTAAGTTATGTGAAGACGAACTAATACAACCCTTAGTTAATATTACTAATAAACCATTTCAATCTGGAATCTTCCCGTCTGCATTAAAGTTGGCTAAAGTTTACCCTAAATTTAAGCAAAGCTGCACAACACAAGCACTAAACTACAGACCAATTTTCTCTTATCTCAACCTTTTCCTAAAGTGATTGAAAAAGTAATGTTAACTAGACTTATTGAACATCTGATGACCAATTCTTTACTAACACCTGACCAACATGGCTTCTTAGCTGGAAAATCAACAACAACAGCCTTGATTAGTCTTACGGAGTTCATAATAGACCAACTTGAAGCAGGCAATACATGTACAGCTATTTTACTAGACTACAGTAAGGCTTTCGATTGCCTCTCTCATAAACAACTCCTTGAGAAACTGTCAACACTTGGCATACAAGGTACTTCAAAAACATGGTTCACCAGCTACCTGACAGGACGAAGCCAAGTGGTTGAAATAAATCACACAAGCAGAGGGAGTATAAAAAAGATTAGATCAGTACCTAAATTTGTCTCACGCGGAGTCCCCACAGGGATCAGTATTGGGTCCAGTTTTATTCATCCTCTTCTCAAATGACTTTCCTAACTATATACAAGACTATAGTAAAGGACTTATGTATGCTGATGACACAGTTTCTATTACTAGGGGAAAAATTACCAAAAGATCTCGAAGTAAACGCATTTATAGCATTCAATATTGCCATAGAAATGAATTGGTTGTCAATGAAAGAAAAACAAAACAGTTAGTACTAGGAAAATACAAAGAGGATACAGGGAGGCTGACTGAATTAGAAGAAGTCACTTCCACTAAATACTTAGGTATAACTATAGACCTCTCATGGACTCCACACATTGATTCTGTGTGCAAAAAAATCAGCACAGCACTGTATGTAATACGGCGAGTGAAAAGCATAGGTGACGTAGTTACAGCAAAAGTTGCCTACTATGCGCTGCTTGAGACACACCTCCGATATGGAATCATCGTATGGGGAGGCACACCACAGCAGGAAACATACAAAGGTTACTGGTGCTGCAAAAACGAGCCATAAGAATTCTGGGAAGTCTTCAATACAGGGAAACATGCAGGGATTCCTTCAAACAACTTAGAATACTAACTGTTGTAAATTTATACATCCTAGAAGCTGTGATGCATGTTCACATCAAAGCACCAGAGGCAGCAAGGACCTATGCACAAATGCATCAATATAACACAAGACATGCATCTGATTACTGCCTGCCTCGCCATAGGCTCACAGCAACTGAAAAGAGTCCAAGCTATGCTGGCGCCAAGATGTGGAACGCACTTCCTGAAGACTTGAAAAAAATAGACCAGAAACACTTCAGACTAACCCTTAAGAACTGGCTACTGGATCGACCATTTTACTCGCTAAACGAATTCTACGGAAGGAGGACCTAAGACCAACAAGACAACTTTACTGACCTAACCTTTATTTGTTGACACAATTACTAAACTTAAAGTTTATGTAAATAAAGATGATTTGACTTGACTTGACTTGACAGTAGACTAAGAGGAAGAGCTAGACATGTTACCCAAAGTAGGCCTAGGGCTGGACCAAGGCAAAATTATAATATATATAATGTATTATATATATAATATAATATAATTAATAACATGTATCTGATGAGATCCTAGTGCCTTTTCACCTGTATTCATGTAATTTTGGTTTATTACATATGTATAAAAAAATAAAAATTATGTTTTTATATTTTTATACTTCTTTTTTGTATTTTTTAAATGTTACTTAAAGTTTTTTAAAAAAATACTATAAAATAATGTAAATATTCTTTTTAGGTTATTTACATTGATATATAAACAGAAAAAAATAAAAAAGTTGCAGAAAAAGGGATTTAAAAAATTGCATTTGTGTATTGTCAAAGAACTGTAAACTAACAGAAATTAAATACGACCTAAGGACAGTCAAAGCAATTTTTATCGAGGCCTCAAAGGGTTAATAAATATTATAGCTCTTTGTATTCTTTTTGGTTTTAGTTTGATTTGTTAATCTCATATTTGTGACTGGTATTAGGAGTAAGAGTACTGAAGAAAATTTACTAATAAAATATTTATTGTACAAATTATAACAAAGAAAACAATACACAATGTCAAACCTCCTCTTAAAAACTGTACATTAAACATTTTAATTGTACTTATTTTTTATCTGATTTCCCTCTAAATCCCTCAAATTCCATGGTTTGCAGAGGATTCTTCTGTCTCACCTGAAAAATATTTACTGATTTAATAACTAATAAGTGAAATAATATACAAATATAGTCATTTAAAAACATATATTGTTATTCAAATTCATTCTAACAGTATTTAATAAAATATATTTAAATACGCATACTTTCATCACAAGTTTTTAACCCTTTGTGGACGGTTTGCGAATATATATCCACTAACTTTTTACACATAACCCAAAAAAAAATCAAAACCAAACCATACCAATATATTTTATAAGTAAAAATGTTTAAAACGGTATTTATATACCTGAGGCAATTTACAAAAAAATAAAAAACTCTCGAAACAAAAACTGAATAATTAATTTTAAGAGACATTTGTTGTGTGCGTTGATAACACTGCAGTCTTATATATCAGCATGTCTTTTTAAACCATAGAACCATACAAAATTATTTGGTGCAGATTTACTATCACACACTAAAATTTTAAATCAACGCGTGTCAGAAAAAAAGTAACAAAATCGTTTTTGGCAGTCCAGAAATGGTAAAAAAACACCAGGATTTAAATATAAAAAAACAAATTAAAAATCAATGTTTCTATGATTTTATTTCAAAATATGTGTACCACAATAATATGAGAACTTTTGACATAACGTTGCCAATAAGTACAACACGCTATCTACAGTTTTATGGAATGGATACAAAATCTCGATACCTTGCTTGACAATTCTGGTATTTGAAAGAGAATAAGTAATGTACAAAGGAAAATGTATTGAAAGGGTTAGGTTTACCTTGTACTTTCTCCTCATATATGAACCACTCCGGTTCTTGGACGTGGTTTTACATAACGCCAGGGATATCCAGTTTCTTGAGTGAAGAAGGCACGAGATAGTCAGGTACGTGGGCCAGGTGTGGCTGGAACTTCACCGTATGTAGAGCTCTGTCATGCCGGAGCGCTTTAAAGTCCGTAGAATTCTCTTCGAAGAAGCCCTACAACCAAAATGGATTGTCCAAAATTCGAATACTTATGATACAATTAAGTTTTATCACTACTAGGCAATAAAATCTAGTTGAGGAAGATTGCTTATGACTGCAATGAGCTTGAGCTCTTGTCATTTGCTTATTAAATCCTAATTAAAATTTATGTATTGAAATGGAATAAAATAATATGGAAATTTTGTGTCCCCTGAAAGGCTCTTATATCTTTTGAAAACTTGTAAGTGAAGCTTCACGTACTATGGCAAGATATGTCGCAGCCTATATTGCTTTAGAAGTTCAACTTCTCATTCCAGGGATAGAACAACGTGGGTTGTAGAGTTCAGTGATGTGAGGAGGAATACGGGTATATTATTTCCACTAAGAAAAGTAAGTTAGACAGTATTTTAGTACAACAAAAGAAAGCAGTAAGAATTAAAAGAGTGACTCAGCTAGAGAACATTTTGCCAGGCTTAACCCTTCCCATGCCGTAGACAGATATATTAGAATGGTAGACTGACCAAAACGCCAAACATAGTTATATTTGAT
The DNA here is from genome assembly GCF_021130785.1 of Homalodisca vitripennis. Taxonomy (NCBI): domain Eukaryota; kingdom Metazoa; phylum Arthropoda; class Insecta; order Hemiptera; family Cicadellidae; genus Homalodisca; species Homalodisca vitripennis. The sequence continues at coordinate 227,141,051 of NC_060207.1, forward strand.
ATTATAGGTTATGTCTCTTAGAGAGTTTTTTAAGATCACAAAAGGCCTTCAAAATGCCGGGTGCATGCTCTGTGCTTATCGCGGTTTCCAAAGAAGTATTTATAAACGACCTTCACTCTGCGGCCGGGGGGCGGGACTTCAGAGCCATAACCAAACATATCCGTGGCGTGTATTACTTTCTAGGTTGTAACGAGTGTGCGTCTACTATGTATCTCGTTATTATTCTTCATCAAGTGGTAGTTTTGTGATTAGTTTGAATATTTATCTTGTCTTATAATAACATTTATTTATTTAATTTAAAAGGTTTTGTAAATAGTTCTTTTTTATTTTTATCAATAAATAAGCTAATTTTAAGTAAAATGCCCGGTTTTACACTTTTTTTTTTTTGCTTTTGCCTTTTACAATTTAGTTGTAATAAAAATTAGCTTTGAATTTAAACAAACATTTTTTTAATTATCTTGGCGTTATAGGAAAGTTAATGGATTTGTTCATGGCATGCGAAGGGTTAAAATACTTACAATCTATGAAACAGTATATTTTTGTTACCATTATCCTCACAAGAAATTAATTTATAAATCCTAATTCCTATTTCCTCATCCTAACAACACAAGAAATAAAAAATATATAACCACAGATTATATTTTAAATTTTTGAAAAAAAAAAAAAAAACAAAGATACATGGGTATGAAAGTTTTAAAATATATCCCAGATGCAATAAAATGTGAAAATAACTTAATAAATTCAGAAAAAAAAGACTGAAAGACTACCTTACAGACGAAACACTATACTATACGGATAGTTGCACTAATGCTATTGAATAAACAAGTTTTCATAAACATACCTTTAGCCTGTCATTGTTTAACATTTCTTCTTTGATTTCTTTAAGCCTGGCTTCTCGAACCGCAATTCTTGTGACAGATCTCCACGCGTCTTTAGCACGATATCTGAAGCCTTCCACTTCTTCCAGGTTAAACTGGTATGTTCTGCAAAACAAAACCACATGGAAGAACTTTGTGTTTGAAGACTGTAGATAGGTAACCTATTTAAAAATTATCATAGTTTATTGAGTAACTGCTTTGCTTATAGTTAATATTTTCCATATTTTTGTTTATGTATCGCTTCTAGTCTACTGCATCTAATCACAGCCAGCAGTATACAAAATACTAATCTTGAAAACTGTTTTTAAAACATTACCCTTTAAATATCTTGACTACGTTCATTAGTCAGTTTGGTACGCCATTTCTTTCCAATATGGAGGCTGTTTTAATTATTTTAAATTAAAAACTCTGTTATTTACAAACCTAGAAATGAAACAAAAAGTGTTCTGGAATGTTTACAAGATTTAATAAAAATTTTGTGATAAAAACTCTTTTGGTAACTCTACCAGTTTTTTGAGATACTGATTAAGTAACAAACTTGTTAAAAAAATTGACCTTTTAAATATCTTGACTATGTTTGTTGGTTAGCTTGGAATGCCATTTTTTTCTATTATGGTGTCTGTTTAATTTTGTTCTTTTAATTCACAACTCCATTATTTGTAAATCTATAGAAAAAAAAAACTTAAAATGTTCTGGAATTCTTATAACATTTCCTAAACTTTTTTTGTTATACATTTTTTTGTATCTAAAACTGTTTTCAGGATATTGCGTACATGTACATCCCAAGAGAGCAAATAAGTAATATTTCAGCCGTCACAAAATCTACCTACTTTCTCCAACTAAGCTGGAAGCTATTTTCTGTACAATGTCTATGAAAAAGCCGAAATAGTAACCAAAATTATTGTAGTTTATCAAATAATATTTTACTTACAGTTGTATTTTGTTTGTTTATGTTGGTGTATTGCTACACGTCTACTATATAAACGTACAGATATATTCTATTTAGCAGTAAACAAACAGATGATTACTAATGTTGGTTTACTTTAAAATTTTTAGAAATATTTCCTTTAAATATATTGTGTATCATTATATTTAAATATATTCTTTCATGCTAGGTGTGCTACAAAGATTATTATCATTTAAAGTTTAAAATGTGTTTTATAAGTAAAACAAATAGATGGCCATATTTTTTGCGGATGAAATACATATACAGGGTGTTCAGTGAAAGTATTCCAATACTTTTGGATTTTGTTCTACACATAAAAGTGAGCAAAAAAGTACATATGAAGGTATGTCCTATAACCTTTAGTTTTCTGTCTATCGGTCTGTATGTGTTTTTTATAAACAAAATTATATCTTTTGAACCTGTTAATTTATTTTAATTTCTTTAAGTAATTATTATTTTTGTACAAAATCCTTTTAACTGTTTCAAAATAGTGGACGTTTAAAATATTCCATCAAAACAACTCAAAACCGACTACCATCCACCGTAACCTTTTCCTAAAGTATTGGAACACTTTTACTGAACACCCTGTAAATATTCTAAAAACTCATTTTATAATCTACCACATGAAAATAAAAGTTCTTAAAAAATAACCCATTTCCCTGAACCCCTGCAAAATTCTTTAAAAAGGATTATTACTCTTGGATTACTTTTTGTGTTTTCGGATAATCTCCAAAGATATAAGAATGACAGAAATTAATGTTATGATGATTTTATCAAAACGAACTTAGGGTAAAAGAGGCTTTTATGATTTCGACTTCTGGATTCGACTATCACTAAGGTCAGTACAACAGAGTTCTATAGATTACTAAGAACTGTAATGTCATCTCACTTGAAAATGGAACCAGTATGTGAAAGATCATTTTTCAAATGCTCTTCAACTAATTCCATCATAGGTCTCTCCCTCACGCTGACAAAGGAGAGTGCTGTTCCCTGTAACACAAAACAAAATGTGTAAATACTTATTGTGTTATTGAGAAAGGGATCAGTATATTATACAGTAATTATCAATTTGTTCCTAGTTTATATTGTAATAAAATGTACTTTCATATCACTATATGAATTTTTATTCATTTGAAAAAGTAAGAAATTACCTGTTTTGCAAATAATAATTTTTGTCACAAATACACAAATAGTTCTTTATTTATATTTCTTCATTTAAAAACATTTTGTCTTAAAATTGTTGCTGTATTCTCATAGTTTAGAAAAATATATTGGTATCACGTAATACAAAAAATACTCCGAATTTTTATATAAAGTCTTAAGAAAATTCGAAAACATTTTTATTTTTAACTAATAAAATTAAAAAGCGAGTATAAGCGATTTCCAAACAATAAATATAAATGTACAGTAAAACAATTAAAAACAAACAAAACAAAAATAAAATTATAACTTTAGCGATTTTACTAGCGGATTTATGATACTTTTAACAGATGTCAATTACTGCAAATTACTGAGTTCTTTATTCACAGCATTAATCGTCGGCTTGGCAACATTCAGACAGTTAGCTGACAGAACTCGGCAGTCATTGCGTGCCAACTTGCATACGTCTAATCTTGCAGTTAAATACGCAGTCTGTAAAAAATAAATAAAAAATATTTAAAATAGCTAATATTCATAGCTATATTACTATTAAAAAATATTTAGTTATTTTTCAGTTCTTTCCCGAAGCATTGTTTACTTACTCTTCTTTGAAAAGTATTTAATTAAAAAGTAGACAATTTGATTTAAAATGTGAATTTTTTATACCCTAAGTAAACATATGAAATAAATTAAGCAACACTTATAATATGTTTATAATTTCCTAGTAGATAAACAGCATCACGTATATAATAGGTAAAAACGCCTACCTGGTTGTTACCCCTGGCTGTGCGGCCTGCTCTGTGGATGTAAGAGCTTAAATCAAGTGGAAAATCGAAAATTGATAACATTTGACACTTGCTGGAAGTCGATACCCTCTCGCTACTCCGGACTCTTTATCTCGTTTCCTCTTCCTAAAAAATTTACAGAACAATTTGTTAATGAAATGATAAAACATAACCACTATCACAGTGATAACGTAACATTTAGATTACCTACTTAGCTGAATATGATTGGATAAATCAAAACCGTTATCAAAATTAAGTTGTCATTGCAGAATTGTTAAGGTGAGTATTTGTTTCATTGTAGTCATTGGAAAAATAAACACTTTGATTTTGGTTCTTGTTATGTTCAAGATGACACACAAACACTTTACAGCCATATTATCACTGATTTTTTCAAAGCAAGTCAACATACTGCCAACTTTGAGACATACTAACACAACAGAATAAAAACATTATTTAATAGGAAAATTAAGTTACTGTTACTGAATAAAGTGATAAATGTTGGTTTAGTGATGGTTTAATTTATTTTATTTGGATTCTTAGTGATACAACTTTTATTTTTTCTTGATCATTGTGTAAAATGAGTAATCATTTAGACAAAATAACAGTGCGCATGATACGTGATATGATGTCAGATTCTGAGCATGAATTGGAGGAGGATGATCGTAGTTTTAATGAAAATAAAAGATAATCTGCGATTCAGTTTGAAAGAATCTTGGGTCAAATTTATGACTGGATCGTAGGGTGAGTTTCTCACCGACAACGATCCTGATCCAGATTTTGAGGTTAGGCCTATATGATCAAGACGTGAATGATGCTGAGTATGATTATGATAGGCCTTCCATTAGTACTAACATGAATAATATCTTTCTGTTATGGTAATTTTATATCATAAACACATTTATAGAAAATTAGGGGGTTGAAAAAATAAAACGTTTATACAAAGTTACAATTTTTCAAAATTTTATTTTTTTCCATTATATTGTTTACTTTATAATTTTGTTCAAATAATTATTTTATCATAAAAATGCACATTTTCTAAAACAGCGTTTTCTCCTCTTTAATTTGATATATAATACGTATGTTAGGTTACAACAATGTCTTCATAATTTAAAACAATTTTAAAAAATCACAAAAAACGGCCAGTATACTGAGCAAATTCGATGTTATAGGCTCAGGGTTCAATGTTTTAAGTTAAGTTGCATTAAAATTATGAATACAAATTTTGAAAAAACTGCAACAAATAAGTTGTGTACATCAAACCAACACTTCAAAAGCTAAGTATAAAACACAGACATACCACAGCAGAACACAAGATACAATGGTAAATATCTGTTAATTCTTCTATCCTTTCAAATCTTTAGTTTGTAATAAAACACTTAAATGGAGGAAACTGAATTGTAATGAAACTAACCCTTTCTGTTTTGGGTCTGCCGGTGCAGTGTTGGATTGTGTTTTCTCCAGGGCGTTCTCGTCGGATGCAATGATGATGTCGTAAACACCTTGGGTTAAACTGCGTCACCGCGTGACAGCGCACGTTGGCTGGCAATTCCGAGTTCAGCAAACATGTCTTGATAGCAAATTGCTCCAGGAATAGCTTGAGCCTGCAATTACAAAATCATTATAACACAAAATTAGGCAGAGCTGTGAGACAAATATGCTATGTGATATAATACTAAATACATTCTCCGTTTACTGGAATATTAATTAACGACCCTGTTGTGATTAATTTAGCCTATTAGCTAACCCTTCAACGTGGCTTCACTTGAACATCACGGTTTAGTGCAGAGCCTAACCATATGCGATCTAGCGGCATGAATTTGAACTACTTCCAGCGATATTTTATAATGTTACAAAGAGAACATTGCATTGTTTATTTTCCCCTTCACAGAAAATTATTTTCTTCTTGTTCAGCTGTTTATAGAAACCAAAAAGATGGCTTAAATCTACTGTGTTGCAACTCATCAGGTTTGCTCTGTAATTTATTATAGACCGGTTTGTGTTTACAATTGTATTTCACTAGTTCTGGTAAAACAATAATTGTTTTGTCCTAGGCCTATTTGTGAAAGTTAGTTGTTTTTTGTATGATGTGAACAATTTTGGTTAAGAGTTACATTTTTCTGACTTTTAGACATATCTGTAATTTTTATACTCGAGTTAATTAGAATTAAAACATGTCATTATACAGGGTGGCACAAAAGTCACTGGACAGTTGGTTAAAAGAAGAAAAAAAATAACAGCAAGACGTAGTACAATAGTTTTCGTCCGTGATGTTGTATTATTAAATGTTGGTAATTATGCCTTTTTAAGTTGGCAATACAATGCAATGAAACACACAACAATCGATCTAGTGAGTTCATCTGTGACACGTGTTTAAAGCTGTAGTCCCCGAATTATTATTTTTCTAATAGAATTTTTGTTAAACATTAGTCATAATGTTAACGAAAGAAGAAAGGATTTTCGCGTTTAAAAACATTTTATAAAAGTGGTGCTACTGCAGCTGCAGTTGTTAATGAATGGGGAATACATTTTAGATCAAAACCACCGTCTAGACAAACAGTGTACGACATATGAGATAGATTTGAACAACATGGATCTGTTATGGCCCGCCCCAACAACAGTCTCAACTGATGACAATTTATTGCGGGTATGTTTAGCTGTAACCTTAAGTCCTCGAAAATTGACCAGATGATTAGCATCTGAGCTGGATTTATCACGGAGGTCAGTGCAAAGAATGTTACACAAACAGAATTATAAATCTTACATTCCATGTTTATTACATGGGTTACTTGAAGATGATCCAGATCGACAACTTCAGTTTTGTGGATTGATGCTTAACCAACACAAACATGATCCTAACCTTTTTAATATAATTATTTGGTCTGACGAGGCCAATTTTAAGTTAAGCGGACAAGTTAACAGACATAACTGTACTTATTGGTATACTGACAATCAAAGTCTTTTGCTAGAGCAACAGCTGAATCAACCTGGTGTGAGTGTTTTGGGGGGCAATATCATCATTTGGCGTACTTGGACCATATTTTTTTGAAGGAAAGTTATTAGTCGAATGGCAGATATTGACATGCGCCCACGTTCACCAGATATCACACCAATGGATTTTTTCCTATGGGGAGTAGTCAAGGACTCTGTTTATTCTCGAAAGCCTCATACTATTGACGAACTGAAAGACTACATACATGACGCATTTTATCAGTTGGACAATGATCCCACACTATGCCGTAGAGTATGTAACAGTATTCCAGAAAGGCTTCAAAAGATGTACTAATGAAGACAGAAAACAATTTGAATATAAAAAATAATTGTAAGTATTGTTTGTAATAAAAAATAATTTCAAATAAATCTAGTCTTGTTTTAACCAACTGTCCAGTGACTTTAGCGCCACCCTATATGCTTGTTAGCAGGAAAACTTCTACAGCAGCCTAGGGGTGAGCTCTTGGAAATCCCAACATTAAAAGATTAAGGAACTCACTACGACGCAGCATAGGCTATTCATTTAAAGGTTCATTACATACTTTTCAAGCAAATGTAAAATATGCCACTCTCAGACGAAAAACAAAATTCAAATTTGAAATAGAATGATAAATGACAATTGGTAAGACATTTCATAATGAAAATTTAGATTTCTAGTTAATTTGTACAGAAAATGTAATACAGTAACTCAAATAAGTACATTTATATGCAACAATTAATTGACAATGTTAATGTCATTCTTTTACTATGACAAGGCAGGCTTATGTTTCTGAAGCCCCTGCAACAGTCATTATTATTATAATATATCTAAAATGAGTCTGGAGCGCTTCTTCAGGTGGCAATCTCCACAGAGTTCTGGTAATGCAGAAAAAGGTTAATGGCTGGAATAAGACTTAGAGAGAGCTGCAGAAACATAATAAAAAACTGGAAAATACTGACAATAACATCCATTTATATCCTAGAAACCATACTTTACTGCATAACTAAGGATCCTCCAAAACAAAGAGATCTACACTGCCATTACACTAGACAATCAGGGAATTACACTCTACCAGTCCATAGAGAAAAAAACCATCATATGTTGGAATGAAACTCTTCAACAAGCTACCAGATCATCTGAAAGACTACCCAGGATCTATAAAGAGAAACCTACGGTGTTGGTTGCAAGATCACGCATACTACACACTCGATGAGTTCTTATCATGGAATGATGATTCTTAAAAAGACCTCTCATTTAATATCAGAATTCACTTGTAAAAACTGTTTGACTCTGTAACATGTCTTGATGATATTGTTAATAAAGCATATTGTCTAAAACTTGGTACATTTTTCTCTAGCAACATGAAAAATCTTTAGTTTAATGGCTTTGAAACACAACTCTATAAAGATTATTGGCCATTAAAATAATTATTATTACTGCTTGCTAAGCCCAATTGCATGTTGGCCAAATAGCCGTGAAATATTACTGAGCTAACACACTATTTTACTATAAAAATACCTAAAAAACAGATAGTTAGTAAATTTTATTTTTCCATGTTTACCACTGCACGAACGTTTATTTGCTAAAACTTTATGTTTGCCATTATTAGGTATGTATTTACGTGATAAAGTCCTTCGGCCAAGAAAGACATTGCAATTTGGTGGAAATGCCACTCACTTGTAACACCTGTCGACGGTGTTGACGAAGATGATGGTCTTGCCGCGTATGAGCCGCAGCATGAGGAATGCGTACAGGATGGCGGCTTTGTCCTGCTCCTCGGCATTAATGATGTAATGTTCCAACTGAGTGACAGGCGCCAGCTCCGACTCCTGCAGCTTCAACGTCACCGGATTGTGCAGAATCAGTTTCTTGAGAGACAGGACGTCCTCGCTGAGTGTGGCACTGGCTAGGGTGGCCTGATACACTCGTGGCAGGAACCTGGTCAACAGAACAATGGTTCAGCACAATTCCTTAGAGATCGTGTCCATCATATCGTAGTGCACTCAGTTGTGTACCTGATGAGACAATGAAACTACAACGTCACCTATATCAAACTACATCTTGTGGACTAGTTGTCTCAGATGTCAAAATGATGTAATGGGTTTATTTTGAGCTTCTTTATCGTCGACTTCTTTTTGGATCTCTTCAGACGAACAAGAACCCAGATTTCAGGAGTCAAGTCTGTAACAGCGTCAGATCCCAGATGCTGCACTAAGAGGAGAGTGAATTGGAGCTTACCTCAACATTCATATCATCAGAGAGTAAAACCACAAATATTCAGTTATAACAAGAATGATATAAACAAAAAAACAAAAACCCGGTAGGCATATCCACGCATATCAGGCGCACATATCAGGTGCAAGTTACGTTGCTGCTATTATTAAATGCATTATCAGCTAGGCTGTGATCTAATAATTTGTTGTGCAACCATTCCCTTCAAGAATGGCGTTAAAGATATAGTGCAACTTGAACTGCAGTTTCTATTATATAGCTTGCCTATAGAACACATAAATCCACAGTTAATACCAAGATTATGAGTGCAATTCTGATTTCAGTGATGGTGATGGAGTGTGGAAGATGTAATTATTTCCCATGCCAAAAACCGTTTGCCTACTCACGATTTTTGTGAGGATGAAGAACTTGAACGTCAAGATGAAGGTAATTTTGTGCACAGTGAGTAAAAAAATCTGAATTTCTTAAGAAACAAGAAGTTTGAATAAATGTCAGAAAAATCATTACACACAATATTTTCCTATATTTCATTTTTTAGCTTATTATTTTAGATGAAAACTTTTATTTATATAAAAAACATTGTCATATCTTAGGTAAAGTTAGTTAGAAATTAAGTAAAAAATGTTTGTTTAAAAATAATATATTAAAATATTGGAATGTTATTCCACATATGGTATTTAGTACATTAAATGAAGATATTAATGTAAAGACAGCGGTAAAAAATGTTATTTATCTTTTATGGGTTTTGTTTTAAAAAGCTCTAAAGTCTTGCATTTTTGCCCAATTTAATTGGTGCTACATGTTCTGAATAGGCCTCTTTAAATATTTCTTCAATGGGTTAAACGTAACAAACCTACTCATGATGGATTACAGATTTTATGAGGCAATTTTGTAATAGTTGTATACGTTGACCTAACCACAATTTAAGGAAATGCTTAATCAATACGTTCATAAAATACGTCTACGGTTTTAAAAGTTATGACTATTTTTACGTATTCTCAATGAAATTTAATTTTCAAAATTATAAAAACTTATTCAAAAACTGTTTGGTACAAAGATTTTACACAAAACAAAAGGTTCTTTCTGAAAAAAAAATTAACTTATACTCACTTTAAGACTTCTCTGACATCGTCCTCATAGCCGAAGGAAAACATGAGATCTGCCTCATCGATGATGAGCATCTCCAGAGAGTTCTTGAGCGACAAGGACTTAGCTGTAAGGTGCAGTAGGGCTCGGGCTGGTGTAGCCACCACAATATCTGGTCTCTCGATCAGCAACGGACGCTGGGCTTCTATATCCATCTGGTGAATAACCACAATTTAGTGGAATACAACTAATTATCATAACTATACTGAGTTACTTAACTTTTTAATTATTTGGACAGTTTAAAACTTCAACTTTAGACAATAGAACAGTGTTGTAATTTGCACAGGCATTTAAGTTACATAAGATATCAAGAATCTTCATCAGTTCAATAAAATGAAGAGCTGAGAGAAAGACAGTTCAATACAATCTAAAATTCAATGTTCCTGGAGTTATTTTAAAATTCATGGTCCAGTGTAAGTCTGCGTAGAGGGAGCATGAAACAGTTTTTTTTTTTTTTTTTTTTTTTTTTTTTTTTTTTTTTTTTTTTTTTTTTTTTTTTTTTTTTTTTACAAGGTGGATCTTCCTATAACAAATCACTTTTAACTGATTACTCTAAACGGGCCCACATCCTTTTGTAAATATTTTTTAACCTCAAAGGATTGAATCCAGACTTGGTTATAGAGCTGCAGCATTAACTCAATGCTATTGTGAAGGTTTGAGAGATCTAGATAGGCTGAGTTTTGGTGTAACATCTTCACTCTTTGAGATAGACTACTCTTTACCCTCCCTTATCACCGTAAGGTGTCTGACGCAGTCAACATGTTAACAGCCCATTCACTATGACTAACTGAATGGTATAAAAACTGACTTTCCATTCAATAATAAATCTAATACTGTAATGTAAAATGAGTATAACTGTCTCTGTGTGGGATTTAACACCTCTTGTTCACCCACAACCAAGAAAAAGCAGATTGGACATGTAAATTTTATGAAAATTAATGTTTCAAATGAGAACATTAATCAAGTACATAACAAATTGTTGATTATACGGAATAAAAAGTCAACCATTGGCAATAAATAAATTAACTTCAAATTTTTAAAAATTAATTTGCAACACTGATTGAACAGGAATAATTTTTAGAACAGTGTAGTTCTGAGTTGATTCCCCAATGGTGTTTCAGAGAGAATTAATCTTTAGATAATCAGGGTTCAACTGTATTTTAAGTTACAAATTTGTAAGCACTGGTTTTTAAGAAGAATCCTGGCCAGAAAGATTAAGACAACTTATTGGAAGCCAAAAGCAAATGGAAATAAAACATCATTTAAAAAAACTTGATTTAATAATTACTATGGATTTCATACAACTGAACAAATACGAACAGTATTTGTAGCAGAAAACAATAAAATGGCATGCACAAGTAGTAACGACAACATAATGAAGCAGCTAATAAAGAGTTAAAGTAGTTGCAGAAAAATTCTGCAAGAGAAAGCAGCACAATACGGATTTGACAACTACGCCAACTGCATATTACGTACTAATTTTGGCCACTCAGTCAGATGGCAAGTTGAAAACTGTAGATGATTTTGGCTGTTGGCGAGGGAGATGGTTAACATATTGTGAAATAGTACCAAAATAATTAAGACTACCTTTGAAACTGACCTGCGGAGAGATGTCTATGCACCTGACTTCTCTTGAACACTTCTGTGTCAGTTCCAATACATGAGAATGGATCTGGTTGCACAACTCTTTGCTTGGAGCCAAAATTAACGCTTTTACAGCTTGCTCTTTTGCAACCTAAAGGAGACAAAATTGATATGAATTTTAGTTTCTCTCTTAAATTTATCAATGATAACTAACATAATCTACAATCATATACAATCAAACTGTTGTGGATACAATTAAGTTTTTAACATAGTAAAAATGTTACAGCACAATAAAGTAAGGCTAGTAATTTATTTAAATTGTTGAAAAATACTTTATAGAAATGAAAATTAGCCTCGCTAGGCAATGGGTACATCCAGAATTTTCGAATCTTGAATCTCATTCTGAATATTGAAAAATTGATTCTTAAATTTCGGATTCTAATAACATTTTTAGTTTATGATTTCAAAAAAATCACTGTCAATCTAATTTTTATCATTCTTAAACATTTGGAGACTATCCGATAATAGACAGAATAACACAGTTAGTTAATCTATTTTAGAGGATTTTGCATAGGTTCAGTAAAATGGCTATACATTAATAAATAATTAATATACCTTACCTTCTAATTTAATTTGGCACATTAAAATATGGGCTTCCTTCCAGAAAATATGCCTTTAATGTGCAAAAAATAGGGGCATAAATTTATATAACTTATTTAAAATTTTGAATGTTTGAAAGATTTAAAACCAGCTCTTATAATAACAAAAACTTGTTGATTGTAATATTGTCGCTGCAATAAAGCTGATTTGATTTGATTACATTACCTATCTAAGAGTTTTCAAACACAAAGTAGGCTATAACAAAAACGCCTTTTATCAATCGATAATTTGGATAATACCGGTCAGTAGTAGTGAAAATTAATAATAGATGCAGCAGATTCACGGTGCTGCGTTAATGTGAATATATAAATTACTAACTGCAAACAAAGTATCACTTATAAAAGTACGATAATTTGTCAATGAAGTTATCAATTTACGGTTTTAAAGTACAAAGCACGAAAATACATTTTGGTAATCGATCAATTGTGTCTGATGATAATTAATGAAATAGCGGATCTACACAGATTCGGTTGTTGATCGATTCTTAAATCTGAACCTTTGCTGAAGTTTTAATTGATTTGAGATTCAGCTTCAACACATCACTAAGCCTAAGTGTGTTAATCTGCAACCAATCATGTACAGTAACTTTTAATATGTGATTAACCAATGCTTAACGTATAATAGACGAAATTTCCATTTACTTGTACAATATAAATGTCAATAGACAATTCTTTAGTACTATACTTACATGCTTATTGGTCAGGATCTTTTGTATAACGGGTATCGCAAATGCACCAGTTTTCCCAGATCCAGTGCGAGCACGGACCAGGACATCTTTACCATCCAATAACAATGGGATTGCCTTTTCTTGAATCAGAGTTGGATTCTGCCATCCAAGTTTAGCTAGTGCCTGAAAATTGTGAGAATGGCTGAATATCAGTAACAAAGAAATGACAACAGACCACCAAAAATTTTCTTAGTTTAGATTTAAACCAACACTAACTTGGAACGACCACATGATTGCAGTGCTGAAATGTTGGATCATTAAAATAATTTATTTTATATTCATTGATTCTGATAATAACGTATTTACCTGTATGTTTTAAATAGTAGACTAAATGTTGAAATTTATTATTTTTTTAACTTGTTTAAGAATTATTAATAAACCAAGCCCTGTACTGTACCCCTCAAGGATTCACTTCTAGCTGGTTCATACCATTCAGTTGAATCTAGGCTACACTGGGCACAGCAAAAACTGATGTTTCACTTACATCTGTGAAACCCCATGGATGTCCAGGGGTGGCAAATCACTAACTGCAAATGTTGATATATGGGGGTAGAAGGAATTATTGATAGGCCTAGTTTAGTGTGGAGCATGACTCTTGAGGTGGGTAAAACTGTGTTAAATATTGTTGTTGCTAGCCTAAACATAAGAGAATACTGTCTTTCCTTACCGCTTTAGCTCAAAGAGGCGGTAACAGGAGTTGAAACTTGTTTGTTATCACTCGGGCTTTTAATTTTATATTTACTTAAACATTTTTGTCTTTATGCTTTCAACATACTGAAATTCCATTGATGCCTTGATGCCAAAGGGGTAACTTTAAACAGGCATAAAGGGTATCATTGAAGTAAATAGAGAAGGAGTTGCCAATTAAAATTTTAATGTTAATAATGTATTCTGCACATAATACGGAACAAAACTATACATGGTTTTAGTGGGTGGAAATCTCAAATAAAAATGTTTTTTTAATTGATATGAAAATGTTATTTTGTGGTTATATTTGTGTACTGTACTACTTGTTATCATTAATATTCAGCATTATCTGCACCTGAAAGCTTATGCAAGTGTTCAGTTTAGTACAGGACCAACAACCATCCAGTGCAGTAGCTTGTGGATAACCATCCATTACTCAACTACCGTGGCATATTGACTAATAACGTCAATTAATTTTGAAAGTTATTTACATGTTTGAGTGTGGATTATGTGAGGATTTAAGATATTAGGAAATTAATTTATCATTTTTAATTTGTCATTGTGATTTTTCAGTGTGAGAGTAATAGTCTGTTGTGTCATCATGTTATTTTTAAATCATGAAAAGATATTTTTAAGTGATCGGAAGTAATCAGGTGGTTTGTAAGTAGATTGTACATAAATACGAAATTAAAAAGTTTTGGTTATGTTAGTTTTGCTTATTTGTTAAACTTATGTTTGTGTTTTTACATCATTCATTCCTTTGTAGAAAGTTTGGTTAATCTGTTTGCATTATTGACAAATTTACTTTCAACCACCCCTATTACAATCATCTTCCTGAAAAAAACAATAGGCTATAAGGTTACAGGTAATTATGAACATAATGGCCGGAGTGCCAAAATACGAGTTTAGTGTTATGAACCGATTGATTTCATCATACTGAACAAAACAATATACAAGGTTTCAATGGGTGGAAATTACAGATAACAAAATTATAGAACATTAAAAGTAGAAATACTTTTTCCGCAGTGTAATATTTTATTGTTCTACGGGGATCACGTGGTGTTATAATCATAAGTCAACCTCCTGTCGTTGGTTGCGACTGACATCAGCTGTTGTAACACCATCTTTGGAAACATAAAATAGCAATAATGCTGAAATCAGAGGAATTTCTCCAAAGTAAAAAACATTTTTGTTAATTTATAACTTCATAGAATAAAAGTTCATGTCAGCTTGACACAAGTGCCTAATCTCTGATGGTGACATATGAAAAACATCCCTCGAGGGAGTATCTATTAGTAAAAAATCAATTCTAAATGGTCTGATCACGATTCCCTGCATCCATTACTGCTTTGTAGAAAATATAACTTGAAAAGACAAACAAATATTGTGAATTCAGCTAACCATTATGAGTCTAATACATTAAAAGTAGAAATAAAATTCTACATTTTTTTGGTAAGTCAAGTTGTGTTTCCTACCAAGCAAGCAGTACTAGCTGAGGGCATCCTCTCTTAATGATAGGGACTACCTCAAGAGATGTTTTTTGTCTGTCGTCATAGTCGGAGCTACCGTAACCCGTGCTGACGGCCGGAGGCACTTGTGTCAGCCCAATAGCCTATGAAAATTTTACTCTCAGAAGGTTTAAATTTACAAAATCTTGATTTCCCATGATTTCAGCATTATTGTTATTTTAGTTGACTCACAGTAACAAGACTACTTGACACCCAGCACAGATATAGAACAAGGAAATTGTACTCTGAACGAAAAAAATAATTCAACTATTAATGTTCATTAACTTCGTTATTTTTCATTTCCACTCCTTGAAACTTTATGTTGATTTGTTCAGGATGATAGCAATAGGTTAATAATGTGAAACTCATCTTTTACCATTTCAGCCATTAATTTCACATTTGCCATATAAAGTTATGAGGTCTAGCAGAACTATTATCCTCTATCTCAAAACTTTTGGAGTCATCCTCAGGCTAGAAAACATTTAGGTTAGAGATCACTTGTTATGGCTATATTTACACTATTCAAAATATAGATAAATGACAATGAAAGCAGTTAAAATAGCTCATAGATGATGACTTTTAGCTTACCTTTAAAATCCTGTCATCTAATTCCATTTCATGAAACTGTATATTTCCACTCTCCTTCATTCTTTTACTTGGATTATCTTCCTCCATATTAATTATTTTTTAAATAAATGTATTAAAATTAAATAGGAAGAGTGCTTATTCTAGATTGCATATACCATTATAACACACTATTTTCATCAAATGTCTTGAGTTAAAACAAAACATAACCTTAAAAGCTAAGAAGTTTGAAGGCACACAATGCGTGTGTGTAACTACAACCGCATGGTTAATTTTTTTCCTTCGTGTATTTTGAGAGAACTTGGTAATTTTCATGAAACCTTGATTTGATACACTGTATGCGATTGGTAATGTATATATACGGTAAACTTTATAAATGGCAATAGCCTTATTTAATTTCAATAAATTTTTGCGATTTATATATATATATATATATATATATATATATATATATATATATATACACACACATTATAACTGCATTATAAACGTTCCAAAATATTCAGAGTTAAACACTAACACTACTAAATATATATAGTTGTGTTAGTGTTTAACTCTGAATATTTTGGAACGTTAACTTTGAATTTACAATAGAGTAGACCTCGCTAATATGAAGAATTTGTGCCAGAAAGTTTGTGCGGCAATAGTCATTTTTGTGCGGTGAACTGATGAATAACAACTTAAGTGTCAGGTAATTTTATTATGGTTTCATTTGATTACATTTTTATAGTCAAGTCGTTCAATACTAAAAATAAAATATGCCATGTTTTAAACAATGCAGTGTTGTAAAGTCTATGCAGGCGTTCAATAGTTTTTCTCGCACTCTTTAAGACTCACTTAATAGCTATGCCGGCTTCGGAATACACTGTATAATATATTCTATCATCTTTATACTTCTCAGAGATTTGAACCTTGTGATCTCACAGTTTGGAGTCGAGACTATATTCCTTACTTTACGGAGGTGGACAGTAATTTAAAATTACAGAGTTAAAAGCAGTTGATTTAGCTTTACTCACAATTGTAAGATATTGCCTCACCATTCATTTACATTAAATGTTTAATTCGTAAAACTCCGTTTTGCTATACAACAGATGCTGTATACGTCATACTTTCAACGCATTCAATACTTAGACAGGTTTCTAAACTCATATGGAAGAGCGTTAAACATTTTTTGAAACAGGATTAAAATTTAATATTTGCCTTAGTCTATGTTTTTGTATAAAAAAATTCTGTTTGTTTCTTGTTCGGCTATGCACATTTGCATTGATATTTAGAATTTTTAACGGCTAATATGCATTGTATAAGGTATAAATACTGAATATACTATAAATCCAATCTGTGTAAACAGGGATTAACAGGGTTTTTTGAAAGTGTCATTGCATAAACTTTGACGTTCTCCTTTTGAAGCAACAAACTTTGCATTACATAGTCAGAATGGCCTCAAAGCTTCCTACGATAACATAATGGGAATGGATTAAAGCAAAATAGGTAAATTATCAGACCGTATGGGCACAGAATAGATTACGTAGTTTCGTTAACAGAAAAACATCATGATTAAGCTTAAAATACATAGGAAATCTGTATTTAAGTCTCAAATTAGGCCGGATAAAACGTAAAGCTAAAGTGCTTTGCAGTTAATCAAAAGTTCAAAGTATATTTTGAGAGGCTAAAGATAAGCAACCTACTTTCGGATTCATTAAAGGTAAGTGTGTTCTCCAAAAACCTCTGAGAGGAGGTTGCAAGTGAGTCTTTACCGGATTCTTCAGTTTATCACCATTACTTGTCATTAGTGTAGTAGTATTATAAACAAATACCAAGGCCTTAGTTTGTAATAAAGACTATTAGTGGTAACTAAAGTTTCAAACGGTTTCTGTTATTTGCTAATAGATATAACGTGCACCGAGAACGTTTAAAACAGTAACCGGTTTTAGCACTGGATGTCATTCTTATAGACTGTTACCTTTGACTGTGAAAGAATATATACCTTATGTCCATACTAGAATTGTGTAACAGACATTTTGTGCTGTTAAGTCTGTGGCGATTTGTAGTTAAACGCTATCATTATAAACCTCCTGTTTAGAATTGTAATGCATTTGAATATTCTAGTACTGTAACGCCACCTTTTTGCTAAATTAAACTTAAATTGTTATGTTTTAGAGTTTACATAATATCACATATTTAATACTTTTCTGTAATATATTTATAATTACTGTTTTTTCCTTTGTCTTAATAACGTTTAACTCAACTAGATGGGGAATACAGAGTGAGACCGGTTTGCTTGCAGCAGGGGTCGGATATTCTCCTTCACATGCTGTACAGGATGTTTAAGGTCTCTGTGGCTCTCAAGTACATTCCTCTGTCCTGGAGGGTATCTAGAGTAGTGTTTACATCGAAGCACGGAAGTTCTAGCCCGGATCGACCAAATCCTTTAGGCCGATATGTATGTCCTCATTTCTTCTCAAAATCATGGAAAAATCATGGCTAGATGTGTTTGGGAGGGATATCTCTTGGGATCTTTGGGTATACATCAAAATAGCACGCTTACACTCCAGGAAGATCATGCGACTCAGCCCTGCATCATCAATTGGTATGCAGGATTGAGAAGGCTCTATCAGCGAAATCAGTTGTCGTAGGTGTCTCTTTGGGCATCGAAGGAGCTTTTGACAATACAGGCACTCAGGCGATTGTCAATTCAGTCACGTGACGTGATAATGATGATAAAATATATGAGTGGATTAGGGCCTCACTTATAGATAAGGTGGTTACCACCACGCTTCTGGGAGGGAACATGAGTGCAAGGACTACGAGGAACTGTCCCTATAATAGTGGTGTCCTTTCTCCGGTTCTATGGTATTTATAGGTGTGAATCCTTCAGGGCTCTCGAAGTGGCTTCGCTCTGAACATGAGACTAGGTGGAAGTTGCATCCGGATCTGAGAATGAGCAGAATGGTTCATCAGTCGCCTTACCCCAGGGTGGTGTCTGACCTTGTCTCCTTAAGTAGGTCGGTGTCTTCTAGGGTTATAGGTCTGATTATGGTCATGTGTGACGACACCTTAGAAGAAGAAGAAAAACTGAATAGTGATAGCACAAAGTGTTTTTATTTGCTGATGACACAGGTCGTTGTGACAAAAGTACTTGTATAGGCTTACCAAGTTCCGTTATTGAAACTATCCGCTCATTAGTTTGGTTTTAGGCGGAAGCATAGCACAATACAAGTCCACAGAGTAGTTGAAATGATTCTGGAGTGCTTAGAAAATAAAAGCTATTGTTCTGCTACCTTTTAAACGCCAGACCATAAAATATCATGTTCGAGCATCTCATTACTTACAACAGAGTTTAGATGTAACTACACATTTGTTTAAGAAATGAAATGAAATGAAAAATACCTTTATTGAATACAACGAAAAACATACTCAATTTTAGAGGTTAGGACTATTAAGTCCTTTCTTACACCTAACCATAAATTAATAAACTATACTATTAGTGTAAAACAAGAGCCACAATATAGTCTACATTACTACGACGTGAAGAATAAAAATTAACGAAAATAAATCTGTTTACATAAAGTTAAATCAAAATTGTTGTCCTGCACTTACATTGAATAGCCTACCGTGAATTTAGATCGAGTAACTGAAATAAGTTATATAGGCATGTCCTTGGATAGTAGAATTACATTGGAATCCTACATTTAAACGCAGAAACAGCAGCTAAGCTTACGAACAAATAAAATGAATTTGGATACTCGGATTTAAATAGAAACTTAGTTTGAAGAAAAATTTACTATTATATAAAACTATCCTAAAACCTGTTTGGACATATGGTGTTCAGTTATGAGACACAGCAAGCAATTCAAATTTTGGAGATACTTCACCAATAGCAATCAAAATTGTTAAGAAAATTCGCTAAAGCACCTTTAATTGATGTATCCAATAAACGTTACTTCAAGATTTGAACATCCCAACAGTCGAAGAAGAAATTATCAAATTAAGCCTAAATTATCTTTCAAGATTAGATCACCCAAACTACCTTGTGTTAAATCTACTTGGTAGTTCTAAAATGTGTACAGACCTCACCGACCTGCTATACTGGAACTACCTTTTAGGTTCTTGAATTAATTACGTTAGTGTTAACAATGGTTAATATCTAACTAAAATTTAACTATTAATGTTGTTCTGTATTTTATTTATACTTATTGTTCTTCTTAAATGTAATAAATTGTAAATAAACAACCTTTGTTAAAAAAACTGCCGAAGTGGTTGCACCATGTTATAAAATGTTACTCACGTGTTCAGGGCTGTCAACGAACTCATGAAGGCCGCATAAATCCTCATCACGCTGTACCTAATACGGTGTCAGCTGTTTTATCTGAGGGTTAGTCTCATCCAAGTCTCTGACTATGGTCACCAATGAAATTAAATGGAAGATTGAATTTGAATGCAACTCAGAAGACAACAGTTTGATAATTCTATCGAGCAACACCAATATACCAAAACGTTATAAAATAAAACTGAAGTGCATACGAATAGAACTGTTATTTAATTCTCAATCAACTCACTAATTCAAAATCTGTTTTCTGTTCAGTTATCAAAACTTGTGTGCCATGTTAAACCTTGCCCTGTATTATTTGTTGCCTTATGTTAATTTTATAGAAATCTGCCTTTTATTGCAATCGACCTCCTATTGACCTGCCTATTGAAAACCTAAAAAATGAAGAGATTTTTTAGATTTTCTGCGATCATGATCCCAGAATCCAAACCACAATAATTCGGAAATTTAAAGATAAGGCATGAAGCCTATATATAATTGAATCGTAAAAAGTAAGTAATGCAGTGGTAACTTGATGCCCGGCGGAGCAAGTACTGTTTGTGTTCAATCAAACGTTTCAAGATGGTGGCCATTCGCAATTTGGCTAAATTTGTATCTAGAATATTTAACTTGATAAATAAAAATTGGCGCTTTTCATAAACTGTTATAGTAATTCCAAACAACTTTTATGCCTACTTATTTTCTATCACTTTTCAGGTTTCAAGATGGTGGCTGTTTAAAGTTTTAAAAGTACACTATTGAGCCGTTATAAAAGAATATGCTTACAGACATAAGTTTATGGGGTTTGTCCCATCAGTATTGTGCGAATCAAGCATCTAAACCAATAATGTATCTTCAGTTTGGCATTTCTAGAAGACATCCTCATGTGAAACCTACCTTTCTTCCGACTAAGCCGGAAGTGATAAAGCGTTTATTTTTTTATACAATAAACGCAATTACTATTAATTGTCGTATTTAATGAGGCAATTGAAATAATAAATCTTTCAATGATTATAGTATGTTTCTATATTTTGTGCGAGTGTTACTACAGGCTTTTAATTTCTTTTTATCTAATTATCCATCATGTTCCAGAAAGTCCTAAAAGAATAAAGGGGTGACGGGGGAAGGTTTTGGAAAAGAATATTCGGTCTCCATAATAATTACAAACTACCTCTATTTGTATTTTGTTGGTTTTATCTTGCTGTCAGAGGATATTCAGTGTGTATATCTGGGAAACACGTTTTGTTTTAAATCAGGCAATATTTTAAATGAAAGTAAAAACAAAATAAATTATTTCTAAAACAAAATTGAAAAATATACAATACTAGTATAATGTATTTAATCACATTTTAGCATAGAACATATAGAAAATGTGACATGTCAAATTACGACATTTAAATATTCGCGGGGAATTAGCAGACTGTGACGTAAGTAAATCACATGTTATCGGAATTGAGATTTATTTAATTAATAACGGAGAAATATATTAAACTTTATACGGGAACAAATTTAATTAATTAAAATGAGTTAAACATAACCAAAATTCGTGTTTTACAAAAGTACTAAATAAAATTACGCAAAAAAGCCAATTGTGGGATAAAATGACTTGCGTATTGATGACATCATAAAGCACATGTTGCAAAAATGTAAATAAAAAGCTATAGAAAAATAATAAAAGAAAATAGAAAGACTTAAATTGATCAATTATAGTGAACGTGATAAATTTCGATAATTATGAGAAAAGAATTAAATTATATTCAATCGTGAAGACGCTGATTTGAATGGGAGAGGGGATGAGCATTGTTTGAGCCGGTACGCGTGGTTTTAGCCGGAGAATCTTCCTTCTTTCTCTGGAGTTGAAGCAGGGAGGACGTGTACTCGTGTAGATCCTCCTGGTACAGTAGTGATGCAATATGAAACTGTGCAATAGTGCATTAAAATTATAATCAGGGATGGGATGTTGTTTTAGTAAACAAATTATCAAAGCAAAGTGAGTACAATTAGTCAGTATTACATCAAAATAAATTGACATCAAAGTGATTTTCTTTGTCTTTCATTGACTATCCCACCTAAAAAGAAGTGTGGTAAGTAAAGAAAATAAGCTTTAGCTCAAAGAATATTACTTTCAAAACTTATTAGAATCAAAGTGATTTATGAGAACCCAGTGAATACTTTGTGAACTTTATCCTGATATAAATAATCATATTTATCAGAGCCTTCAATAGAGTAATATTCAGTTTGAACTATCATTCGACCTACTTAAAAAACCTGAGATAAATATAGACCCAGTGCTAGTGATATATTACGTGTAGCCTACTTTCACTAACACAAACTACACTTCCAACAACACCACAGACATTGAAGTTTGATCGTTATTTAAATACCGACTTGGAACAATATGACTCAGCCAACAGGGGACCACAACACACGTTAAAAAGCGGTTAAAAAAGCTGATCGTAAGCAAGTCACACAACCAACGAGGGGCAACACACTTAAAAAACCGATCGTGAGCAAAAAGTGGGAGTAGCATTCATTATCTGTCGATGAGCAACTAACAGAGCTTATAGACGAAATGAAAATATCGCAGTACAATGAAAAACTCTAATGTGAAATGGCATTCGTACAATTAACACTGGATAAAGCTTGCCTTAATATCATAGGCATTTACAGACCACCGGATTCAAATCTTGGTGAGGAATGAAACGGACGTATATGGAACAGGATAACATAAATTGAACTACAAATAAACGAAGTTAATATTAAGTCCAAAAAGGTGCTTTAATTCGTATTTAGAAAGTATAGAAGTAGAAACTGTAGGGAAATCCCGGATTCTGAGGCGAAAGCATCAACTCTACAGCCCAAGAACCGAGTGCTAAACTCATGTTATTACGGTTACTAACAGTAGTCATAGAAATCATCACCGGTTTAAACCCCAAGAATTTCGCTCGTGTACATTAGATATCTTTTAAAAATAATGAAAATCGTATGGAGGAGCTGACCAATCTTTCAAAGAAGATACGTTCCCCATGATTGTCTTATCTGATATTGAAATTATTTAAGTTAAGTAAGGTCAATAACAAAATATTATTTGTGTATAGGTTGTAAACTGTAAGAATCTTTAATGTTTTAAAAAGTGATAGATTGTGTTACAGTAAACGTACGCAATAAATGTCTTTTGTAAAAGTAGGATTTCCTGTAAATGATGAGAGTGCCCGCATATAATTGTGAGAGTGTCCGTAAGAAATGTGCAACTTAAAAAACTAAAATTTACTGTTCTCAAATAAGTCTCACACAAAATTCACCTAAATTAAGAATATAAGTAATTTATTCTGTTTGTTTTTTATACAAATTGTATCAATGTGAGCTTGCAAGTTTAATTAATCGTATATTTGATAAGCTAATAATATTTTCAATTTGATAATCATTGTTTTGCGTTAGGCTTTAAGTAATTCGTAGAGTTTTACTTTGTTTTTATAATATTTTTTAGACACAACATGAGGAAGAGCATAGACTTAATCCTTGAAAAAAGGTTCTATTTTTGTAAAATTTAAAGATGGCAGGTGTAGGAAATTCTTTAGGGTTTTGTGAGTGCCGATGGCCGAGCGGCTAAGACGCCGGACTTATGGGTCTGAGTTAGAGATAGCGCAGGTTCAAATCCTGTCTGTGACCGTTGCTATTGTTATCAGTACCATTGACCTACTTCTGTATCGATTCTCTTCCTTGCTCTGTTTGATAAAATACTCGCTTAATCAAATTGCCAATTAGGACGAACGAATAAGGCTTAAAAGGGAACAAAAACAAATAATTTCCTTATGTAGTTCTTTTAAAAAAATGTAATTTTCTTAAGTTATATGAGGAGTTTAGTTCATTAAATTTGTTTTATTAATTTAAATGACAATATAAAAACATGTCGTTCCCTTAAACATACAAAGACTATACTGTAAACATTCATGTTATTATCTTCAGGCGATTTAAATTGGGTCTGATTAAAATACTACTATAAATGTATAAGATTCCTCTTGGAGCGATTGAAGGATTTGTTTTACTTTTCCTAACTTCAGCAGCTAAAAGAATGTGATCAGAAACGATGAAACCAAAAATAGATTGTACAACCTCAACGACTAATTAGCAAGTTTAAATCAATTCTGCTATGAATAATAACTGTCGATTTTTTGCAATGTTCTAATTAATTAAGTTGAATAAAGTTTCCAAGCTCATTCTCAGAAATGACCTTTAGAGTTATACCAATAACCGAGGATTAAAAGTATTACTGTGCAATATTTGTAAATTATCTTCACTCGAGCTTGCACACATTGTAGTTTCCCACGCACAGTACAGTGCTATAATTTTAGAGTTTGTCGACGCTTCTCCACGGAGTATAATATTAATTAGCCCATCCGTATTTAAAACCACTATAGGATTTATTTAAGAAATAATCTTTAACTTATTTTGCCACTTGACATCCTGTATAATGAACACTAATTTTATTGACATCTTTATTTTTGTTCTTCTTGCATATTTACACATTTGCTTACCCTTAAAATCTCCTTTACATATCAGTTGAAGAAATACAGTGTGAAGAGTTTGTAATTTTTTAGAAAGTCCCAAAAACATAAAATACAACTCTCTCTCTCTCTCTCTCTCTCTCTCCCTCTCTCTCTCTCTCTCAATCTCTCTCTCTCTCTCTCTCTCTCTCTCTCTCTCTCTCTCTCTCTCTCGTTATTGGCTGTAATTGATTTTACTGTTTCCTCTTTGGAACAGTCAATAGCTGGAATCAGTTTCTGGTAGTGGGTGACGAGCGTCCCAGAGGTACTTTGCAGCCTTAAGACATTTTGGGATTTACTGTTTAGTATTTAGTATATAAGTTGTGCGGGCTTTTGGACTCTTCTCTCCAGCTTTATGCTTCTCAGAGTCCTTACATACTAATTTGCTTATATAAAACCATCTTGAAATTGCAACTGATGTTCATTTTAATACTTAAAGTTGTTAAGTTAATAGCAAAATCAATTCCGATGGTTGTTACTCTCTGTAAAATATAGATTGTAAATTTTTTTTCTTTCTTTCATAATTGAGAGGATACACATTTGCTTACCCTAAAAAATTTCCTTTACATATGAGTTGAAGAAATACAGTGTGAAGAGTTTGTAATTTTTTAGAAAGTCCCAAAAACATAAAATACAACTCTCTCTCTCTCTCTCTCTCTCTCTCTCTCTCTCTCTCTCGTTATTGGCTGTAATTGATTTTACTGTTTCCTCTTTGGAACAGTCAATAGCTGGAATCAGTTTCTGGTAGTGGGTGACGAGCGTCCCAGAGGTACTTTGCAGCCTTAAGACATTTTGGGATTTACTGTTTAGTATTTAGTATATAAGTTGTGCGGGCTTTTGGACTCTTCTCTCCAGCTTGATGCTTCTCAGAGTCTTTACATACTAATTTGCCTATATAAAACCATCTTGAAATTGCAACTGATGTTCATTTTAATACTTAAAGTTGTTAAGTTAATAGCAAAATCAATTCCGATGGTTGTTACTCTCAGTAAAATATAGATTGTAAATTTCTTTTCTTTCTTTCATAATTGAGAGGATTCCTTGGCAATCAACTACCACTGGTTGTTTCTCGTCCAATTATACCAGGTGAGATTCAAATACAAGCATTTTGCCTATTTAGAACAAAAGGGTGTTCCAAAATAACCTGACTGTTTTCGAAATGAAATAACGTTACAAGAAATAACCTACTTAAAATCCATTAAAGTACTCAAAGTAAGTACATAGATGTGCCATATTCATTTATCGAATATAACATCACAAGAATGTTCCCCACCAACATCCACACATGTCTGTAATCTTTTCTGAACATTTGCCATTGCTCGGCGTACCATGGATATTAATATTGCAGCAACCTCATCTTTATGCAGTTCTTGAAATCGGCAATGGTGTTGAGTTTTGTAACAAAGACTTTGATCTTAAGGTAGCCCAGTGAGACCCGGAGAACAGGCAGGCCATGCGACGTCGCCAAAACGTGAAATGAGATGTCTCAAGAATGTAAGATAGTCATTGAGACATCTACCGTGTGCGCAGTCTCTCCATCTTGCTGATACCATCATATCTATTCCATTTCTATTACAATCTTGTAATGCAGAAGCACAATATCTGAAATTGTTTACCTACCTTTTAATAGTATTTCTTCAAGGAACAGTTCCATGACATGAGGAACATGGAATTCGTGGTCAAGTTCCGTTATTTTATCCCATGTTTTTAAATCGCTACTATAGCCACGGAATTGATTGTTTGAGGTGAACTAATCATTTCAATTTATATTTCTGATCAGCCCCTCTAGAATTTTTTATTTTACTGATAGGTACTATCTCGAGGGATGTTTTTCTTTTATTGACATCAGCGCGGGCTGAAGCCCGCGCTGATGGCCGGAGGCACTCGTCTCATTTCGATAACAAGAACAGTCTGGGCATGCCTGATGCTGATAAGATAAGACGTCGTCAAGGAAAACAAACAGTGTCTATCTAGTTTAGTACCTCCGTACTCATCTATGATCATAAATAGTTAAAACAATCAATTCCGTGGCTATAGTAGCGATTTAAAAACATGGGGTGAAATAACGGAACCTGGCCGAATTCGTTACGAAATAACCGTTGCGTAGCAGTTTATTTTAATATTTAATGTTTAATATTTGCCATTTGCCAATGGCGTAGTGTAGCGGGTACAATGGTTATCGCAAAATAACCGGATCAAGCAGCGTCGAGCGTGGCTGCTGCTTGGATGGACGAACGCTGAGCGATCCTGTCCTTGCAGGTAACTCACCTACCCGACCGTTGGTGGTGGTTCGGAAGTCACCTTTAAGCCGTTGGTCTCCAGGTTAAATGTTAGAGAGGGCTTCTTAGCCCTAACTTTGCCTGGTAAAATAAGACATCTTTACTTTACGTTTTTACAGACTCATTCATTCTTTTTAAAGAAACCTTCGATACCAAAAGCTCGACGTTGAACTATAATCACGTTTTCTGTCGTCTTATAATCACTAAAATTTGTTATGACATTTATTACAGTTTGTTATTTGTTATATGTCTATCTAAATGTTATTTGTATTGTTATTATAATTAGACATTGTTTATAATGTTATCTGTTTAATTAAATTGTTCTTCCTATGAACTGTTATTTTGTTTGACTTGTTTATTTATTCTTGTTATTATAATATATAGATGTATATTGTTGTTATTTGTATTAATACAGTTTAATGTATACTCATTATTAGCTTGTGAATGTACGTTGAATATGTAGACTTATTATTATGGTTGTCATATATGAAACTTGGATCTGGTATGAGCTGGGAGTCTGTTGTTGGCATTTGTTTAGATACTATTTGTTATAATAATAGTAGTAACAAGATATAATATAATTGGGTATGTTATTTTGATTGTTAGTTGTAGCAACAGGTGGTGCAAGCTTTGATTCAGGCAAATAATAACAGTTGAATGAAATATTTGTATAAATCGTTTGTTTGTTAATTTTATGTGCAGCCGATCAAAGTATATTACAATATTGTTATGTTATATGTGTACAGATTTGTCACACGTGCATACTGCACTTGACGATATGTATTTGCTGTAATATATTGTGCAAATAATAATTTTTGAACTGTGAACTATCCACTGCTCCATGATTACTGAAATGCTATTAGCTGTGTTTTTTTATTTGTGCAACAATCAAGACTCTAAACATAATAACAGCTGTTTCTCCAATAATAACAGGTGGAGAAACAGCTGTTTAAAAGTGTCAGGTTTTACTGGACCACCCTTTGTTTTTTTATTATATCTAGAACGTCATTCATTCCTTTGCCAGTTTCATGAAATTTGACATCAAAATTATGTCTTAAAAGTTGAAATTATTCTTGCTGGATACCGTGTACGGTACAGATTCTTGTCATGAACACTAAAAGGATGATATAAAATAGACAGGAAGACAGGATCAGATAAAATAGACAACGCTGAGACATTTCAAGGCATTTAATTCCTCTCTAGAGAGGCAGTGTTAAATCTTCCATTCTCAACAACAGACACACCTTACATTGCACTCAACATGACGGTACCTTCTGCAAGAGGATGTCTAACTTGACTTGATATGTGGACTGTACCAGGTGAACACAACATACAGACATACAACTTTACAGGGACGAAAGGAAACTGAAGAGAACTTCGTTCTGGACATTTCAACAGATACAGATTAGTGTAACAACTTAAACCGTAAACTAACACTGAATTGTATGTAAGCTATGGTGGACTATTACAACGTACTGAATAAATGTAATCTTATGGACTAACAGTGATAACTGAATGAAACTGACTGCGATGCTAACAATAAACAATATTGTAAATGTGAATGATAGTTTTAAACAATCGAATCGACTAAATATACTTCGACCAACAGTAAAAAAGAGGCAAAAATATTTTGTCATTGAAGCATTTCTATTACAACAGTTGGCCCTCTTTTAGGTTTGGATTATTTTCAAAATAAATCGCACATGCCTTAGCAGATAACAACAAAGGAATTTTAATTTACGACAACAATTACTGAATCAAAATCTGATATAAGAGGATAGGCAAATCAATAAAAATAAAGTTATGAAAAGCGTTGTTATTTTACTTTTATAAAATTACAGATTTTGTATACATTTAAATGTTAATATTTAAGTACTTCTGCCACAAAACCACACGGAGGTGGGATTATCCATATAGTTAATTAAAAATTACTATAATCCTGTGTTGTTAACACAGAAATGTTTGCCACCACTTTGTTTAGGAAGTGTTATACAATGACGTAACGATAATTTTGACAGGGAAAAACTTTAACACAGTTTAGTATTAGCATCTTGACACTAAGTTTGTTTTTATGAATTTTAAAATAAATTTAAATTGAGTGAAGGGGGTGTAAAATACGTAATAAGTAAAAACAATTTTTAGTAAAACCTTACAACAGTTTGAAGTTCTATATGGATGATATTTCAGATTGTAGACAATATGCCCCCTAAACAACAATAAAATATTAGTAAAAATTAGTCTTAATTTAAAGTTATTTTACTTTGGACTAAACCAATTTAGTGGCAATTTTAGTTTGTTTACAAATTAAGATGAACAATACCGTTATTTCTTTTTAGTGTCTTGTATCACATTTAAATTAATGTTGTAACATTATTGAAAATGTAAGCTTTGAATTAACTTTCAATAGTAAACAATATTTTTAATTTAATTTATTTTTAAGTAATTAAGATATACACTATGACTCGTATTGTAGCCAAAAGCTATATAATGCTTTCAAACCCTTGGTATCTGCAGGACAAATATTATTTTCATACAATGTATGGTAAATAGAAATGCAAACTCTGAAAGTCTTCCTTAGCTTTGTAAATTATCGATAAATTAAATTGTTTGTTTATTATATTTGTCAATTTAACTAAATCTGTACTAAACTGAAAAATAATGAAGGCGATTTACAAACAATACAGAAATATTACTTAGGTACGAACTGCAAAACAAAACCAAGAGTGCCAACTATTCCAGTAATGTGTTTTAACTAAATTTAAAACGAGAACATCTCGCTCTTTTTTGAAAACTTTAAAACCATAAATACGTATTTGATAGAAAAAATACGACCTTCCCTCTTTTATTTGTAATTACTAAACAGTTATAAAATACATGCGGTAGTAAAATTAGAATACAATATTTAGATTGCTAATAATATAAAAAATGGTATTCCAGGAAAAACCTCTAATTGCAGCTTGAGAGGAAGAAACAATTCAAATTCAAACAATTCGATAATACACTATACCTTATATAGCAGTAATCGTACTCAGTAGAATCATTTTTAATGAAAATAATAATAACAATAACAACAAATATTTTACTGCATTACAAAAATAAACCTAGGTACACTAATAAGTAAAATGTAATAGGTAAGTTTTGTTTGTAAAATTTTGTTTACACACGTCCACAGCTATAAAATAATTCTACCAAATTAAGAAAAAAATACGAGAGAATACGTCTAACAGCCCACTCACGTATGGCACATGCAATGGCATGTGTGGCATTGTCAATAAATGATGCTTTAATTAACACTAATATCCTTTATTTCTTAATGTTAGCAATAAAGAAAATTCCTGTATGGTCATTAATTTCAATATTTTTTAATTACACAATCATAACGTTGTATACATTACTAAAATAACTAAGATATTCGGTATTGTATTCAAAAAAGCACATTTTGTACCCTTTATGGATGAATATGAAAACGCGTCTTTCATTTAAGTTTTCTTTAATAACAATGTGAAGGATAAAACCTATGATGAACGGTTGTAAACAAAATTTTACAATGTGCACTAACAAGTGTGACCAAACTTGTAAAAAACTGTTGTCAAAGCCATATATAAAACACAACGTATTTCTAGGAATCAAAACAAAGATACACACAAGTCTATTAAACCTTTCTTGGAACTTCTTTATCAGATAATCCTCCTATCTATCTGGTCACGTCGGATGCCACCATTTCTCCTGGACTGTCGAAAACGGGATAACATCTATGAATTGATTATGAAAAGATAAAAAACCTACTTAAGACTCGGACACACCCTCGGATACTGATCCACCAGACTGAGGAATGTTCTGTCGGCCGTAAGCATATTGAACCTACGAGCCAGCTGCTATAGGGCACCTCCTTCTCAAGTGAGCTAAGAATGCATTGTGTACGGAGTTGAAGGTGTCTAGGCTAGAATGATGCGTGGGTTATGCTCCCATATATGTTGCAGAAGATTCGATAAAACTAACATGAGATTCTGATTGTGCATTTTGGCATTTGCTTTGTGTAAGTACGATCGTTATTCTTGTAATTAATTCGTATATTGAGCAACAAATAGACTAGGCCATCGTATTTAATTAGGTGAACAATTAACTGCAAGAACTTGATTTTGCGTTTGAAATTGATTAGGGCTTTTTAAGACGATATGAAAAGTGTATTACGTGATACGAAAACTATATTGAGTTACTAATGTTGAACGGATTTCATGGATAAAAACATCAACAATTTTATATTCGTATGCTTCGAACGAATCAAGTTAGTTTAAATGAATTCTTAATAATAAAATTAGTATAACTGCCATAAGTGAATTTAATTTTTATACAACTTGATGGGGAATTAATTATTGTCCCCTGAGGGCGTGTACCCAGATCTCTCAATTTCTGAGAGATTCTGTACGCTCGTTCAACAACGAGTACTGCCAGGGGAATCAAGAGCATTTTTCCATCAGTTTGATAATTATTAACTACTATTTAATGAGTTAACCTGTTCGATATAAAAAGGTTTCCATATATTAAGTCACGTTTCCATGAATATTGTAGTAGCGTCATTTAAAGAGTTGGGTTGGCCGAAGAGACAGCTTATCTCACGTACAGATCATGATAAATATTATGGGCCTATATGTTATGCTGCTACTGTGTCTTACAACCCCAGATTTTTTAATGAATCACTTGATATAAATTCTGTTAACAATCTAGTAATAGAATTTCGGATATTTGCCATCGTTACAAAATGTACAAAACTACGTTATAACGCAATGTAGAAACGTTGCGTTATACATATTGCAGCATGTAACGAATTTTTTCGTTGTAAATTTTCTAACGTATATAAGTTGTTCAAGTCAACGAAAGTATGTTGCTCCAAAGCTTACTTTGATTTTCCACTGACTCGTATCATCGGCATATTGCACGAGATAAGCGATGACTCAATGTCATTTAGATAGACCAGAAAAAGAATAGGGCTGAGAATGGAACTTTGAGGGACACCATAATTTCAATTAGGCTTCAAATTTGATTTGGAATTTGAACAACATATCTTCTGTAACTTAGAAATTAACTAAGCCTCTGCAGGGGCAGGCAATGAATGCAGTGCGATTTCAGATTGTCCAGCAGTGTATTATGGCCAACACAGTGGCATACCTTGAATAGATCGAGAAATAAACTGAAAGTGGAATTCCGACATTCTAACCCCAGAACAATAATTTTGACAAGACTCACAACTGCATCTACCGTCGATTTCATCTTTCTGAAGCCAACTTGGTCCTCAGAGAACTGATTGTGTTTGGTGACAAAGCAAAGCATTCTTGTAAAGAAAGATTTCATTTTTTTAAATTTTGCTCAAGCTTGGACAGATTGAGATAGGTCGATAGTTATCAGTGGAAAAAGGAGCGTGTTTTTTTTATAATATGGGATATACTTTTGTAATTTTCAGGAGGGAGGGGGAAACTCCAATTTGGAAGAATAAATTTATTAATTAAGAGTTAATGAACACACAATTTTCTCGGTGCATTTTTTATAAATCACATGGATAAACCAGCTGCTGAATAATTTGGTTGGACTCTCCTTTTGTTTTAGAAATGATACGTCAGGATTTTTTTTCTCTTTACCATATCAAAACTAAAATTCCCGCTGATGTTTACTACCACGCTGACACTATCTGCTTGACGTGGGAAGGGGAAAAGATGGTTTAAAAAATCATGCACCCATGTGGCCACACCAACTTCTTAAATAACGCTGGTAAGTACTGAAGAATACAAATACTGTTAAAATTAACTGTATACATAAATACGTAAAAATATAAATCCTGATGGTTATGTTATATATGGAATATACAATGCCGGTATTTAAAAAAATTCTGGAAATTTTCATAAAGCACGAAATTTTCAAATATTGCACGAACCTTTATGTGGTAATAAATGCTCATCGAGAAAACCACTCATTAGATTAAAAGTTTGCGACAATACCACTGTAACCAATCTCTTGGAATTCACGCGTACAAAATCCTATAAACCGTGCCACAACGCAATGGTTTTCCAAAATGTACAAACAGAACGGCGGGATGAGGATGTGGAATTGTTGAGATGGAAAAGTTTTACAGTAGAACTAACCCACGTCTGGTCGTAGAACAAAATTATAGCAACATCACACGTCTAACAGACGATTCGGTGCCATCGGTTTCGTGTTATAAAACTGTACAAAATGTGTCATGAGCATTGTTGAATACTTCCATTGGCCACGAATCGTGCATTTGAGAGGTATAAAACTATAATTTTGGCAAAACTGAAATATCATCGAATCCCCTCTGTCTTCGTCGGTTTATTTATAAAAATTATAACAACGACTATAATGAAAATAGAAAATAATACAAAAATATTTCACTAAAATTGACGCTCGGTTATTTCTTCTGTGGATGACGCAAGCACCAACCGGCCGGGGCTGCCATTTCTTAAATTACACATATTTACAAACGTTCAAAGGCGGGCTCAGCGCTTTTGATTTGCATACAGATTTAAACCTCAGGGGCTCTAGACAGATTCTAACACCGAACATTTCCGCTTGGGAGTTATGTACATCTATAAACGAGGTCCTCAAGATTCTAATTGGTTCTAGAAACGAGTACAAAATTTCATCACTTGCGTAACACAAATCAAATAAAAAATAGTCCTGAGGCTTAAATGAGAATATCACAGATTTTCAACGCTCCCGGGCCGATTGGTGCGAGACTAACTAGGTCAAATCAACTCCGGTCTGCGTCTATCGTTGTGGCACTTCCAAGGCCTTCGACCCACCCCCCGGACGAAGATGAGCTACCGCTACTGGCGTCTGTGCAGGGGTCGTGGTTGCGGGCAGTGGACGCTCGTACTTACCGAACTTCCCAATCGCTAGCGGGGGAAAACGGGAAAATCATCTCTGCAATGTTCATCCCTCGGGAATGATTTGGACGCTACGATAAGAGAACGGTTTCTTTACAGTAATCTTGTTAATACATTCAGCACCATTAGATTGAAATTAACCCCACAACGCTTCAAAAGTTCAAAACGCACCGAAGTGTCCAGACTTTTTGAAACAATACATTGAGATCGAAGCGATTTAGAATGGAACCCCCACCTCTGATCAACTCAGGCAGGAAGTTGATAAGGCTACGACGGCATAACTTAAATTTAAAAATCGGTCTGTTGTGATAGTAATGATTCCAGATTTCTTCGCGAGTCACGCAAGAAACAACGGTCTAAAAAAGGAAACCTCTGAGCCGTCCGTCAATCATTACTCTACAACTCGGTTACGATCAGTTCTGGACCAATTTTGCGATTGTTAGCCTTCTCGAGTTCTCTGGATGGACCGAAGACTAAGTTTAGGCACTGCGTGAAGGACCACGTCCAGAGGGAACCGGTGAGTACAATCGTCCAAAGCACGAAAGCGTCGTTATCACAGGCTTCCCGTGCACAGAGCCCTACGAGCCTACGTTTACTGGAATAGATATAGAGATAAATAAGTGGAGCAGGCAGGTGGAAGCGATAGATGAGATACAATCGTGACCGAACATTCTCAATCGTCGGTGGAAGCCCTCTCGTGAGGCCGCAAGATGGCGCGCACTGTCTGGTAGTTCTTCTTAAATCCTAGCTTGTGGTAGAGACTCTGCGAAGCATCGTTCTCCGGACGAATGACGACGAAAGGAATGTACCCCCTGGAGCGGACGATTTGCGTGAGACACTTGGCCAAGTGGATGCCGTACCCCTTGCGCCTGTACTCGGGCCGAGTCTGCATCGAGAACATCGCACCGTAGTAGGACTGCACCATCCAGGCCGCCAGCTCCCCCGAAGAGAACACGCCGAAAGCCGGGAGTGCCGTGATGAGCCGCTCGAACACCTCCACTGCCTCCATGTCGTTGGCGGGGTACAACTCGTGGATGGCTTGCGCGTGTTCTTTACGTAACTCCTCGATCTTCACTTCCTCGGGTGGCACGAGCCTACAACAACAAGGAGTCTTTTATAGTTTTGTGGAGTAGCAACATAGTAAATGTAATATCCTAATCCGGT
Source organism: Homalodisca vitripennis (assembly GCF_021130785.1). Lineage (NCBI taxonomy): Eukaryota > Metazoa > Arthropoda > Insecta > Hemiptera > Cicadellidae > Homalodisca > Homalodisca vitripennis. Next base: position 227,176,089 of record NC_060207.1, read on the forward strand.
ATTTTCTGATTAAATGGAAGCTACCTTTTCTAAAGCACGCTGCGGCTGATGTGGTTAGGCGATTTATGTTTACTAACCTAACCTAACTTAACCTAACCTAACCTAACCTAAACGTTGGTATTAATTGTGTAACTGCCCACCCAAAGTTGCTTAATCACGTTTATTATCGGTGGCCTCCGTTTAATCAGAAAGTACTCCTAATCCTAATAATATTATGAATGCGAAAGTGCTTTTGTTGGTTTATTTTGCTGTCCCGCACAAACTACGCAACCGATTGTACTGATATTCTTCATGAATATTCTTCAGTACCTGTGATAAATATAAGCCTAATTCTTTTTCAAAATTACCCGCGTTATGCCTCGCTGGGTTTTAAAATTGTGAAAAACTAAGGACTTCGACTTTAACATTCCACTACAAATGGCCTAAGGCTGTTAACACATACAGGGCCTGCCTTTGAAGGGAGACGCACTTACACTAATATTCGCTATTACTGTATTTGATAAGTTGTCCCTGCCTCTCGTATATCGGCTTTGTATTTCTCTTCCCCTTACATTACTTCGTTTGTTCATGCAGAGGAAAGGGAATATTAACAGTCTGAACTAGATAAAATGTTGGTTGCACGTATCTTTGTAATTCAGACATGGAGTTATTCCAACTTTTTATTTAAGTTTAAATTATCGTAAAATTCAGTGTTCGATTGGATATCCCCACAGGCCAAGTGAAGATATATGACACCGTAATAAGAAATGAAGAAAATTTACCTTGGAAAACATTTTGGAAGATTCTTCAGGCGACACTTTAGCTGTCAACATGTCAGCCCTTGTCAAATCTCGATCCAGGTTTTAAGGAACGCCACTGATTCACTTTTCTTAAGGTTAGAACCGTTAACTAGGATAGCTGGACCATTCTCATTAACGTAAAAATATGTATCAAACTTAAATTTTATTCGTTTGTATTCTTGTTCAAATTACACACTTTCAATAAAGCGTTCAACGCAATTTTTAATTCATTGAAGGTTTGCATTTCAAGAATTTTTCTTGAAGAAGCAACCCCTTTTTTTAACAATTGACAAGTTAAACAACAACAAGTTCAACACCTTTGACAGTTGTGTCACCCGCAAACTGTACGAGTTGTACGTGCAGCAGCAATGAACCAATCTCATTCGTATTCATAAAAACAGCAAAGGGCTGAGGATTGATCCCTTGGGGTCAACACATCAGTTCTACAAGTGAAGAAACAAGGTTGTGGATAAATTTAAATAACGCGTGTTCTGTTTTTTATATGAGAGCTAATTCCAGGGAAAAATTATCACCTCTAGTACCCTAATACCCAAGTTTTAGAACCTAAATATAATTATTACATTAAAATGCCTTTAGAAGGTCGAGGGAAAAGTCTGCACGGCTTTAATTTCAGTGTCTACTCACTCGGCGAGCTGTTGGTCCGAGGGGGTGTCGCTGCACACATATATGTCTCCCTGCACCTTCTCCATAGTGCCGATGTTCTGGTAGAACTCCTCCAGGCGGTCCATGATGTCGCTGTGGGTGAAGTTGAGGAATATTGGCTGATTCCAGTCGATCAGCACATCTTCCTTCTCCAGCAGTTCCAGACATTCCAGTCGGTCGAGAGGGCAAAAGACACTGAAGCTCTCGTACAATCGACCGTTAGGCTGCAACAGAACACGTTTTGATGAGTGACTGAATTTAGAAAAGGAATAAATGCATTGTAAGATAGAAAACTAACGCTGTAAGGGGAATAAAGTATGACGATTAAATAACAATGTTAACAATCGATGACTTCAACAATATGTCTGATTATACGTACACAAGATTTTTACAAAGATGTATTATTTTTTTATTACTGGGTACTTTCAATTCTTTGTAATTTTAATATATCAAACGATTTGGGTTTCATGGCAAAATAAACCTTTTCATTTTGATACAGCAAGACAAAATTAACTCCTTAGAAAAAAAATAAAATATAAAATCAACCATGCACAAACGTTATCAAATCAAGTAACATGTCACTGATTATGATTTTATTCGTTTTTAACTTTCATTACGTTTTATCAACAGACGAAGATAAAATACTAGATCGGAAAACTTCTACTAGATATTTTAAAACTACAAGATATTGATATAGTCTGAACAGATCATATTATTCGGCCCTGGAAAATACATATTTCGTATGAAGAGAAGACGAAATAGTGCTGTTGTAATTCTAGAGGCAATGAGCCAGAATAACATGCGAACCGCTACTACCTTCTGGTCAACACTAGCGCACTCTAGGTTCTACGAGAGGAAGAAGTACTCCTGTTGTTATTCTAGAGGCAAATGATCAGAATTAACAGCGAAACTCTATTGCCTTCTGGCACAATCTTCTGGTCAACACTAGCGCACTCAAGGTTCTACGAGAAGAAGAAATACTCCTGTTATTACTCTAGAGGCAATGATCAGAATTACCAGCAAACGGCTACTGCCATCTGGCACAACCTTCTCGTTAACACTAGCGCACTGTAGGACAGATTTATAATTAATGTATTGAAGAAATACTCCTGTTATTACTCTAGAGGCAAATGATCAGAATTACCAGCAAACGGCTACTGCCTTCTGGCACAACCTTCTGGTTCAACACTAGCGCACTCTAGGTTCTACTAGAAGAAGAAATACTCCTGTTATTACTCTAGAGGCAATGATCAGAATTACCAGCGAACGGCTACTGCCATCTGGCACAACCTTCTCGTCAACACTAGTGCACTCTAGGTTCTACGAGAAGAAGAAACTCCACTGGAGCTTAGGAAATGCATGACATCCATTCCGCAACAGTGAAATCCTCTATTACTAAGTATACATGATGTTTCTTTACCTATACAAAACTTCAGAGTGTGTTAAGGGAGTAAAGATAACACATTTTCTTCGAGTGAACATAGATCCGATAATTTTGGTTTCCCAGTTTTAAATGGTTAAATATTTCAAAAGATTTCACAACGTGGTTCATTTAAAAAAAGCTTTTGAACCATATGGAAGACGATTAAGTGTTAAAGCTTTGAGAGTCAAAAATGGAAACTCCAATTCTGACCAAACCTGTTCATAAAATATGATGACACTAATTTAAATAGTTTCCTTGGACATCTCTCTGGATAGAATATTTTCTTTGTTGTACATTAAATAATTCTCCATTTATAAATTTAGGATATCTAGAACGAATTTATGGTCTTGATCTGTAAATATATGGCTATGGAGAATTTCTGTCATCATTGTAACCACAAGAGGCAGATTTTAAAATAAAATCTTCCAAACGTATCAAACAGTAGTCCAGTATTAAAGAAAGAACAATACTTGTTCAAGCATTATTTGGATTAAGCCAGGAGTGAAACCTCCACCATTAGCACAATCCAGGACTGCAATCGCCTCAAGCTTTTACTGTAGATTGCTGCTGTGAGTCGTGCCAACTTTGAGACTTGTCGTGTCGTAAATTACACAATTTACACTTTCTCCGCAATATCACTTATAATAGGGTCCAACAATGGCTTACATTCACATTTTTGCATAATTGTCGGGAAAACATGAACGATACCGGTTTGCGGTCTAAGACAGCAAATTGCTCTTTCGTGGATATAAAAGCAAAGAGAAATTATACTAGTATATTCTACGTAAAATAAGAAAAATGTTTACGTAATTAACTTTTGTTTTAGCAAAGAGTTTACGTGAACCAATACTTAATAATAATTACCTTAAAAATCTAATCTATTATCATTCTTTGAAAAATTAGGAGAGTAGGTAAAAAGAACCATATTAGAACAGCTTTAAAAAAACACAACACTCTTAGATAAAATTTCATAACAAAACAAAATAGTGCCATACAAGAGTATACAGGAATTGTTGACAGTATACAATTTAGTTGTGACAGAGAATACATAGGCGAGACTGCGTTATCGTATGAATTTCTTTGAAAGGAAATTAATCGAGGCTACAGAAATTAAATAAAAGGACCAATCGACCAGTCAACCATAAGTCGAAATTAAGCCGTTTTGTTTCCCAATTCTGAAAAGGAAACCTTTTCGTATAGGTATCAAACAGATTAGATATTTATGATAAACCAAGTCGAAGTCAGAATATGGTTATGACAAGTTCATGTAGCATGAACCATTGATGAAAAGGCCCACGCCTCATTCCTGTTACGCGCCATCTTTTTTCTGCCGTGACAATCGCCATTTATTATTAGCCTCCGTTCAGTTCTCAGTGGTTGGTCGTTCAGTGCGTACATTATTGTGAGCTGTTTTTTTTATTTCGGATTAATAGCGGTTTTTTAATTAAGTTTATGTTTTAGAAATATTGTGCATGGTGTTGGCACACACAATATTTGTTGTTATTCCATACTTATATGTGTGCCACATCAATGTAGTATGAATAGTTTGTAGACTGTAGCTATGTGTTAGGTTAATTATCCAACTGAGGAAGAGGTCAGATTGCAGTTCTCGAAACGTAGTACCAGTGATTAATAGTGACAGGTTTCTTGTGTCACTGAACGATGGAAAATGTTCGGGAACATCCTGCTTCCTTCATACATTTAATAAAACATCGCTTTACATATTGGTAAATGGCACCGTAATGCTTCCTACGTCAGTGTAACAAAATATTTTCAGTAGTGAAAGTGTTAATATTTCGAAAACTCGTTCAGTAAGATTAGCAGTTTCCCTCGTTAACCCCTTCTACTTACAGAGTAGGGGAACGCCACATTACGTACCACATAACAGGTTTCTATGAGATTACTTGCAAAATTTTATGTGTATAGCTCATTTCATTGGGCCACATATTGCAAAATGTCTTATTATTGCACTCGGTGTTTTACATATTTATCTATTCTTCGATTTTATCGTTGCCAACATATTTACCAATAACAAAAGTGTAGAAACGTTTGCTAACGCTCAGAAAATTCCAATGGAGTGACATGCATCATCATCTAACTCGATGTTGATTATGCAGAAACGAAACTTCGCTCAAAATATTAACTGTGTAGATGAGATCGTTCTCTCGAAATCGTGCATATAGACATGCGGAAATTAAACTTTACAGCCCCTCAAGTAATAAGCTTCGCTAACGCTCAGCTAATAGAGTAATATAAAATAATCAGTTGCCCCATAAAACTCCCTCAACACATTTCAACGACACAGGCGCCCACCTGGCACCTCTCATAGGATCCGATTATGATCTATGACGTCTATGACAGAAATAGACTCAGAAAATTACACGCTGTAATTGGATCTTGCCCAGGTTTAGTCCAACAAGCGTGCATTAGATCAGAAAGCAATTAGAAAGTAACTAACTAACTAACTAACAACAGCAGATAGCCCTCCCTCAACATTAACTACGTTGGTGGGGCGGTAGGTTGCCCACCCACTCCACACCCCCACCCACCCACAATGCCTCCCAGTCCGTAATGCGGACTGCAGTGGCCTTGGCATAAAGCACTTACAGCAGCTGCCACATTTTTCACCTAATTGGTTTAAGGATGGGTTTGCGCATATAACGGCCACTTTCGACCAGTTACCACATTACAAACCACATTACTTCTTCTATTCTCTTGACACATAATGATGGTAAATGTCCAAAATCCTGGTTTCCTTTCAAATCGGCCCTCTTCAGTTAGAAGCCATATTCAAAGAAAACTACATGTTTATTTTTATCTATTAAATATAATTATTTCAATTCCTGTCAAGACCTTCAATATTTGTATTATAACCTTGTAACAAAATTTGGATTAACCGACGAAATAATCCACTTTGAAGATTAGTTAAGATAATTCAATTCCTTTCTGAAAGAGTTCATAATTTTAGTTGTATTCAAATTGAAAAACACATACACTGCTAAACTCTATGGGTGCTTTAACCTTTGAAATGTTAATTGATTGGTGATTGTTCTTGCCTGCTTGTATATATGACGGCGTCAATATATTACCCGAAGTGTTAACCTGGAGACTTAACGTTAATTATTACCCAACCATGACGTATTTTAAAACGCTTATAAGGGAAAATCAAACGTGAGAAAGTGGTTGAAATCAATTTTGAGAATTTTGACTCTTTCGTAAAATTAGTTATAGGTACGAGTGTTATAATATTAGTTACAGTTTGTTTAATCTGTACCATGGTAAAAAGAGAGATGTAGGCTAAAAATACATTTCACAACATACGTTTTTGGGATTACAGGGAAATTGTTTAAAACTACTATTAATTATTAATTATTTATTGTCCTATAACCGAATAATACATATTATACCCCAGCTTATAACTTTTTACCACAACTTTTTAGCGCTTCGTATGTGTAATAAATGCCAGGAAATATTAAAAACTCTTTCGCTAAATATTTTTTAAGATTAAAGAAATTATTCATAGAAATAGTGTTCGGTTTCTTTTTATTATTCAAAATTAGGTAAATAATTTTGAAGGATGACTAGATATAGCTTGCAATCTTTATGCATATTAGAAAAAATTAATTTCAATATTTTTTAAACAATTATTAATTTTATGCAAATAGAGTAAAACATGTCGTTTATATCGTTAATAATACAGGGTGGTTATAAATTATTGTACACATTTTAAGATTGAATAAATAAATAACCAATCAACTTAAAAACATGGAAATTGTTTTATTAAATAGCAAATTTAAAACAGTTTTATTACCAATGAAGGACAAAAAGATTACTGTTACTCATACTTTTACAAGGAAACTAAACTAATTCCACGTGCTCTCCGAGGTTTGCACGCAAAGTTTGTAGTCTAAATTCAACCTCACACCATGTGTTTCTGAGCATTGCTGGAGTTATGCTTCCAATAACCTCTCGAACTCTATTCTTGAGTTCCTCAATATCTTGAGCTTTTTTGGCGAAGACTCTGTCCTTGACATAGCCCCACAAAACAAGTCTAAGAGTGTAATGTCTGGGGAACGTGGAGGCCAAGGAATTGGACCATCCCGTCCAATCCAACGACCAGGAAACGTGTCATTTAGGTAGTCACGTACTATCTTACCCTAGTGTGGAGGGGCACCATCTTGCTGCCAGTAAACATTTGGTTGTCTATGCTCAATTTGCGGTATTGCAAAAAGTTCAAGCATGTCGAAGTATACCTCTTTAGTGACTGTCGGTTCTGCGAAGAAAAAGGGTCCTATCACTTCATCTATAGCCAATGCACACCAAACGTTTATTTTAGGGCTGTCTCTTTTTTGTTCTCAAACATTATGAGGATTTTCAGTACCCCAAATCCTACAATTGTGTCTATTCACCTTACCAGAAACATGAAAGGTTGCTTCATCAGAAAAAATTATTATCAAGAAATTGCTTTCTCCAATGTTTATTGTTTGTTCTTCGAGGTCAAGTAATCTAACAGCAAAATCGTAGCGTCGAGGTTTATCGTTAGGTTTTAGTTCATGTTATAACTGAATTTTGTATGGATGGAGCTTAAGGTGTTTGTGCAAAATTTTTAAGACTGTTGATCGAGGTAATCCTAATTCCAAACTTGCACGCCGAGTAGACTTACCAGGGCTCCTCGTAACAATTCTCTTACTTGATCAACAATAGCTTCAGAAACTGGAGGTCTACCAGCACCGTCTGTTCAAACTGCCTATACCAGCGTTTTATAGAATTGTTACTCGGAGGATTGCGGCCATAATCTAAACGAAACCTTCTTTGAACAGTTATTACAGATCTGCTTTCATGAAACCAAAGAACACACCTTGCTTTTTCTTGCACACTAGCCATTTTGATACTGAGGTTAGTTTAGTGTTTGTTTAGTCAACTGCAATTAACAGCTGGTGTGGAAAGATCCATTGTTGACCAGCTGACTATGTCACAACACAAGTCATTAAGAAGAATCATACCTTACACCCACAGTTTAAGTGACATTTTTACTTTCTTTTTATAACTACTTTTTATAATTATTGTAATGTGTACAATTATTAATTTTCATTCAGTATATAAAACTGTTTTAAATTTACAATTTAATAAAACAAATCCTATGTTTTTAAGTTGATTGGCTATTTATTTATTCAATCTTAAAATGTGTACAATAATTTATAACCACCCTGTACAATGGTATTTTTGTTTTCTCTTCCTTTTTTTGTTAACTTTAATCTATATAAGAAACTCAACACAGGTAATGCCTAAAAGGCCCTAAATTTCCTTTATCAATTTTTGTAAATATAGAATGTAAAAATTTGGTATAAAAGGGTTCAAACACACACAAAAGCTTGGAGTTCAGTACAGGCGTTGTCACTACACAGGATGCAAGTCTCGAGCGCAAATCACAAGTACGAGGATCACAATCACATATCACACTAGCACAGGCTAGTATCCTACCGTTGCCTTTTTCTTTTCCTTCTTTACTAATTTATGTTCTTTATTTTTGTATGTATTAATACCTCCCCCACCTGACGAAGAGGATAGATTCCAATCCTCGAAACGTCGTGTTATACCTTTTAAAACCTGTAATGATGTTAAATGTCCGAAATCCTGTAAAGCTTTCAAACCTTCCATCGTTAATAATAAACTTAAAAGTTTGGAAAGAGTTAGTAACTTTAATATTTTTGAAATAATTAACTTGGGTATTTTACGTTTTAGATCAGACGAATCCTGCAAGAACTGAGGATCAAGGACTTGCAGTTATAAGTTTAAAGCATATTTTATTTGAATATCAATTTTACATTACAACGTAGAAAATTATTCTATATGAATAATTAAAAACTTGCAAGTGGACAAACAAGTAGGATTTCTTAGGGAATGGATTGAATTTAGTTTTCATAATTTATTCAACAAGTGTTTATTGTTATTTAATTAATTTTCAATATTTATTCATTATTAAAAAATTAGCAATATTTTATTTATTTCGTTTTCACAAAGCCAAAACGTGTGTTTTATGGAATCAAAATGTCAGTAGCATATGTATCAACCAATTATTTAATTCAAGTTGTACACTAAACCTTTCAAGTTTGACATTAATTTTAAGAAAAAAATTTGTAGAAAAAGTGATCTAAATTTCACACATCTTAACTTTTACAACGAATAAATCAAGATTGACAAAGTTGAAGGATTTGCCTAATAATTTATTCATTTGAATGAAGTAATTGGTGCACAATAACGTGACTGTAACATAGATGGGCAATAAGGACGAAAACGAGTAAATCCCCCCCCCCCACCCCCCCCCCCCCCCACCCCCCCCCCCCCCCACCCCCCCCCCCCCCCACCCCCCCCCCCCCCCACCCCCCCCCCCCCCCACCCCCCCCCATTTACCCAATTTTTAAAATCAAATTCTGATAAATAAAGTACTGTAAGTGTTCATTATTTTTGAATTATTTAATATAATTTAAAATTAAGCGAAATTTAATACCTTTCTAATATAATTTTTCTATACATTTTGATCCAAGAATAATAACTGTTATATTTTAATTCTGTACAAATTCCTAATCAAAATAATATTCCTATAAAATTACGATTATGATATAAATAAAAATATTTTATATGATATATAGAATTTAATCACACTCGGTCACTTTATACCCTAAACACAGAAAGATTGTAAAAATGTATTTATATTGCATCGTTTTGTAACATCTAGTAGCAAAATACTCAATTGCATTGACTTCAACCCTTTAAATTACAGGAGTTGGGTAAAATACTGACACATTTTCTTGAAAGTTATACATTTTATAGAAAGACCTTACAAGAAACGTCATTTTGTAGGAAATATCTTACAAATGCTCAGTAATTGCTTATATAATTTACCATTCAAAAACTATTCCGTCCAAAATGTAATCGCTTTATCATAATGTACTTTGGACTTAAGGCGCTTAGTAATCAATGTTAAATACTAAACCAACAGCATTTCTTGCAAGAAAAATTAAAAGGAATATTTAAGACTTTATTCCGTTTTTAAGCACATAATTACAAACCAGGATACCAGGTAATGCTTTTCTCTAAGAAACACTGTAGCCACAACGCTGGAAATGGCTTATGATCTCTACTATGGTTCAGAAGACCATAAAAAGGAAAATGAAAGAGGAGTAGAAAAGGAAAAGAAAGATTCAGATGCTAGTGTCCTCGCTGAATGATGTGCTGCAAAATAAGTAGTTCCGGCTCAGTTTGAGAAAGGGGAAAAGGTGCCTTATTGGTGTGCACCATATAACTCTTTGGAACGATGTCAAAAGAAATTCAAAAGCAAGAATGGTACCCAAAGAGAATCCGAAGGGAATTTCCCTCTTCCTCCAGGAAAAAAAGTAATGTTTTTAGAGGAATCATCGAGCATCAATCAGAACTTACATACAGGCAAAGCCAACCACACCACAGTAACTGAATTACAGTCTCCCAGCCTACAATTATCCAGAACCGTAGATTTCTATAAATAGCATTTTTCCAAATGAGGACTTTGAGTGGTAACGTACAAAATTATGTTAAGACTTTGAGGAGTACAAATAGCTAATACCCTTAGGAGTTGCTATTACGAGCAACCCAATAGAGTGCTATTGAGTATAACAAGTGTGATGTGCGGTTGTGATCCTCGTACTTGTGATTTGTGCTCGGGACTTGCATCCTGTGCTGTGACAACGTCTAAACTAGACTCCAAGCAGTTTTTAGGTATGTTTAACCATTTTCTTTTCCTTTTTAACTTCTTTCTGTTCGTTATTTTAGTATGTATTATTACCTCCCGTCACCTGACGAAGAGGATAGATCCCAATCCTCGAAACGTTGTGTTTTACCTTTTATAACCTATTGCGATGAGAAAATTCCGAAATCCTGATATCCTTAACAGTTAAGTCAAGTTATTACCGCAATTTATAAGTTATTATTAATGAATAATTGGTTTTTTGCAAATACATTTTCTTAAATGTTCAACAGTGTCAAGTTCGTCTGTTATCCTCATTACTCATTTAACTTCGAGATGAGTCGATTGCAAGTAGAAGTCTTCAAAGAACTAAAAATAACTTTAGAAAGTGAGGGAAATATTGCGTATTTTTCAAGTATTCACAAGCTGAGTAAGGTAACATATGTTTGGAAATAGTCCCTTATAAAAATAATGTCTAAACACTGCACAGTGAAAGTAGACATTTCGTCTAAATACCACCCTTATTGCTGCATATGAAACTTCAAATTTTGAATCACTTAAATTCGAATATTTCGTACGTTGACCATTGAATAGCAAAATGAGATTTTGAATGACTTTTCAATTTTTTTACAATGCAGTTCAATTAGAATATTATATTGTAGATAGGAGATGTTATTAAATAATTGAGAATAATTTTTATTTTGAAACTTTTTGAACTTGCGACTGCTTAATCTTCAGCGGTGGGTGGGCTTGGTTAGTTCTCAATTAAAGTAACGCCATTTTGATACCCACTTTCTTTGCGATCCACATAGCAAAATTTAAGTGTTTTAAATTTTTGAATCAATATTTGTAAAGCCACCCAATTTTCCAAGGATTTATACATACCTACACTTTTTAAGTTACTGACTGAAAGTGGTAAAACCTTTCAACCTGGAATTGACCACAATTCTACGTTATTCTTCTATTGAATATCATTTGACCAGACATTTGTATTTACATATTATAATTTTCACAGTTTTGTTTGTTATTGGATTTTATAAAGGTATAATATTTAAAATTAACTGTGTTAAAATGTTTATTACACTTATGTTTATAATTAATAAACATAAATAATTTTAATAATTAATAATAATAAAAAAAATATTTGAAAAATTTCAAAAATAATTTTTTTTCATTAATAATTTTTTATTTATTGAAAAAGGTTTAATTCAATTTTTAGACAATACTTTTTACGTTGATGTATAAAGCTACATCCGTTTTAAAACCAAAATTTAGTCACAAAAATAACTTTTTGTTTCAAAAGTTATGTTTTTGCTTCCTCAATACAATTTTAGATTTTAGCGTAACATTTATCCAAGGAACTGCTGTTGTGCATATCTATATGCAGAATCTAGAAATGACTACATTATAATACCTAACTATATCTGTAGACGTAACAAACATTCTTTATATAAATGTTGAAGGCGAAGCTATAAATAACACAGCAAGCCGGGGTATGGCTGTGACATAAGGAATATTCCCTTGAAATATGGGAACAAATTTGTTTTGTTACAATTTTTACAAACCCACCATATGTTCCTTTGTGTCTTCAATATGATTTGTAACATTGTAGGATAACCAAGCAATCAAAGATAAAAACCAATCTGTATGCACAGAGAACTGTCTGAGACAATGGCCAGAGTCAGAGGCTGAGGGATATATGTGGCAAACAGTTTTACATTTTAAAGTTATTTTATATAGAGATACATTCAATTTACATGAACATATGCACTAAAATATAAACTTATAACAGCATATAATTTAAGAAATTAAATTTGACTTTATGTTAGATTTTTGAACACACTACCCATATTGACAGATAAACAAATGTTACTGAATAATACGGCATTCGTTTTTAAAATCTTTGTATCTTGATATTTGCTGTCAAGTCAAATTGTTTCATATAAACTGGGGTATATATGGAATCCCTGAAAAATTTATTTTTCTATTCTTTGTACGTCGATAACTGCTGCAAGTCAAATTGTTTGATATAAACTGGAGTATATATGATATCCTAAACCATTTATTTTATTTAATATTTGTATCTCGATTACCTCTGTCACGTCAGATGGTTTGATATAAACTGGGGTATAGATGAAATCCTTAAAACATTTATTTTTGTAATCTTTGCGTCTCGATAAATGCAGCCAAGTCAAATTGTAGTATATATACTGCAGTATATATGAAATCCCTAAAACATTTATTTGATCTAATATTCGTATCTCGATAAATGCTGCCAAGTCAAGTTGTTTGATATAAACATGTTTAACATATATGTGGCAAATATAGCCATATGTGGGTATATATATATATGTGTGTGTGTGTGTGTGTGTGTGTGTGTGTGTGTGTGTGTGTGTGTGTGTGTGTGTGTGTGTGCGCGCGTGCGCGTGCGTGCGTGTGTGTGTGTGTGTGTGTGTCATATATGTGGGTTTTCATACATACCCTGTATGTAGACATACAGGGTATATGAAAACCCTAAAACAGTTATTTTATCTAATCTTTGTATCTCGATAACTTCTGCCAAGTCAAATTCTTTTATATAAACTGTGGTATAGATGAAATCCCTAAAACATTTATCAGTTATATGTAAAAATACGCCTTTTAACCCACAAATAATCTAAAAAGACATTGAAAGTACTTCAGCCAATGAAATGTTCTAATTTGAGGCTACTAGAACAGAACTGGAACACTGCGGCTATTGATCAGGCTGCTCTCTGGGGGCCACTTCAGTAACTATTGCTTGAGTGTTGCTTCTAGAATAGTGTACCACGGGTAACGTTCACTAATACACTAGAACACTTGTGGAATAGTCTAAGTGATTAGTGTATTCTGTATGTTAATAACGAGAATGATACAGCATTGTTATTTAGAATATACATGTGTTTAAACAATATTGTAAACACCTAAATAATACACTTTTATTATTGATTAAGCTTGAATATGATTTTAAAAGTAGTTAAGTAACTTATTTTTCTTTTACCTTTACAAAAGTAAAGTATTATATTTTATAAACCTTGCATTTCGAATATATTACATTGAAGATGAAGTGAGTAAACACAATCCAAGACGTTTTATACACCGTGGGCGGTGAATATAACTTGTGTAGGAACATTTTGAAGTGTGACAAATAGTTCCATTGGTGTTATTTATAACAGTTATAAACATAATATCTTAAGAGCGAAATAATACTAAAAACATCGTAAATAGGTTTTATTTTAACGCTATTCTTTACATGAGCCTTTGAAAACATATTGTTAGTACAACCTCTTTGAGTTACTTTCGAATATATTTAATTAATAATTAATTAGATATACTCGCAGGCTGTATATTCTTAATTATATACAAAGAGGAAAAAGAACGTGTTGCAAATGACAGACCTACAATTGCCTTTGGTGTTTTACTTTTTTAATGCATAGTAATATATATTTTCGTTCGATCTCATTGTTTTTATCCAAATCTTGTACTTTTCAGGGGATTTATGCTGGCTAGACCCTCTAATATTTTTATCTGTTATATAATATATACTATCTCGAGACATGTTTTTCGTTCCTCGTAATTAGTGTGGACTTGCAATCGAGGTTCTGCAGCAGTCTGTACTGATGACCTGAGTCATTAGCCAATTCAGTGACTAGAAATAATTTCTAATTTTGTTAAAACTAATAATATAAAGGCTGTTTACCTTGGTTTGCTTTCCTGTTTCAACAATCAAAGTAGCATAGAAGAAAGATGAGTTTTGTCGATAAGGCAAGGGCGTAGATCTAAATATTTAATTATCACAACAACCTTTTCTTCTATTTTAAAATGAGGTGTTACGAAGTGTCTTCGCAGAATTGGGGAATTAGCTTAAGAGAGGTCCAAGAAAGTCCGGGAAAACTCCATTTTCAAAAATATTAAATGAGGAGGAGTCAGATCTCGTGAACGTATGAAATCTCCCTTGACGTTTGGTTGTGAGAGAATCCTGCATCAATGGACTCCTTTTCATCTAGCTGCACTCCAAACTTTAGAGTCCCCAACAGATATCCCGTGTCTTCTCGGAAGTCTTCATCAGATTTGTGAGATGTGTATCCAAACGGAAACCATGGACGTTGTAAGGAATGGTATGGACGTCCATACACATACAGACCGACCGTGGTCATTGAGCTTATTTGGAATTAAATGTGTTAAATATGGACATAAAGAATTGGGTCGTACCAACCCTGAAATTGATGGATATTAACGGAATTTCAATGTGAAAACCGTTGATTGCACGTTACACCTGGACAATGCAAGGGATTTCAAGATGTGAAATCCCAAAATTTCTGGGAATTTTAGAGTCCAGGTAGATAAGAAAGCAGGGTCACATCTAAAGCCAAACTGTCCCAAAAATCAGAATTCCAAAAACCTTGCGTTTTCAGAAGACATTCGTCATAGAAAGTGAAATATGTTTAGAGCATTTTGGATTCTGAAAACTGGAATTCCTTCAGTTAGTTCTTGAGGTCCGAGGATGTTTAGTGACTAAAGGCCTTACTAGACCGGTCCAAGATACAGGAGGTTCTTTTGGTTAAGAGGCTGAAAGCTTTTTGGTTGCTCCAAGCGATAAGCATTTTCAGAAACATAAAACTCTCAGAGGACCAGGCAGTTTCAGTATTCGGAGGCTTCAAAAGGCTAGTAGGCTAATACGCTAGAGGCTCTTTTTATTTGGTACAAAAACATTAGAGGCTTTCCGTGCATTGGGAATGTCTAGAGTATAAGTTATAAAACAACTAGAGATTCTCAGAGACTAATCGTACATAACGAGGTATTCAATTGGGAAGAGGATTCCAGAGTGCAAGTTATTAGTAAGAGCCTCTGGAGGTCTGGGAAATTGAGATACGAATACATAAGGCCAATTTCCTCCAGTAGAAGGTATTTTTAAGAATGAGTGGCTCACAAAGATTAGCGTTCCTAGATCATGAAAGCTTCGAGAGGCCAGAAACTGTCTGGAAGATCGCATTAATGATCCTAGATCACGTGAATCTAGAGATATTGTTACATTTACTTTGATTTTAATTAAAAACCCAAAACCTTCACAGATAAGATTATGTAATGCTTCAGGAACATTAAAATAAAGATTTCTTATAACGTAACAATGGTAAATACATCTTAGAACCAATTACGCAAAATAAAATTATTAAATTGGAGAAAACAATATTTAAGAAAATAATTATCAATTAAAGGGAAAACTGTTTAACAAACTCCGGTCTGTAACAATAAAACCTATTAAATAAAGGTTTCTAAGGGAAAGTCATTAAGAAGTAAACAAAAATATGTACTTTAGCTCCTTAGGCGTGGCTTTCTTTAAAACCTTTCATTTACCTTTGATGTTTGCCATAAAGCCCTTCAATCACTGCTTACTGAGTACACACGGTTTTCAAATTTCGAAAAAGGAAAAATTAAAGGAGATTTATTAGTTGGTTTATATCTAAGTTCACTTTAGTTTTTAACTTTAAAGTTAAAATCGTAATTTGAGACTATGTTCAGTATTAAAGAGTAGTAAAATTATATTTTAAACCCCTGTTTAAAAATTAAGGAATAAGTATGTTGTTTAAATATAATGTTTAATATTAATATAAAAAGATGATCGTGTGTATTATAATTCTATATAACAGTGGATTCTATTGAAAGTATGTAATAATAGTTACAGTTGCAGTAACTATTATACCTTCTAGTTGCACCCACATTGGGTAAAGCAAACACCAATGTGTCACTTAAATCTGGCAACCTTATGGACGTACAGGAGCGGCACATCACTAACCGCAAATGTCGAGATTCTGGGGTGCAAGGGTAATTCGATAGCTCTAGTCTACTGCGGGAGATGACTGTTGGAGTTGGTGGGTTCGTTCCCTAACTTTCCCAAACCCAGGTTCTTGCTAGCCTCTACAAGGGTTTTGTCACCCCCTGCCTGCTTTAACTGGAGACGCTGGTTCAGAGCTGGTTTCTTGACATGAATTTCCGAGGAGATTAGTGCCATAAATTCTCCCTCATGAATCTCAACAGGAGGCGGCCCTTACTCTCTACCTTACCCATCCAAAATATTCTGTCACTCCGGAAGCAACGCAAAGGTGCAATTTTCTAAGCTTCGTGTCCTGAGAGATAAAAAAATTAAAGATAAAAAAATTAATTCATATACAGATAATAAAAGTAGGCTACGTAATACACATAATATAACAATATTTTGGAGTTGTTGTATAATGTTATAATTCATTTTACATTAGCAATTAATTAGTCTTTTACTGTTGATTATTCACACAAATTAAAGCAGCAACATTATTTTTTAGTTACGCTTTTAATCCACAAAAATTGATGTTATCAAGTACATGTTAACAAAATTTATTACACTAAAACTATTATTTGAAAGAAAAATAGTCTAACATTAAGTATAAATCATTGTTGATTTCCAATTCAATTGTGTTCTAATTTAAACATAAAATTCTTTATCAATTCAAGTATAAATAAGGTCAAAGTATAAAATGTTGATCATAATTTAACTTTCTTCATTGTGGCTTCCTTAACTTTTGCGGTGAGTAAATAAAGTTTATTTCCGCAAGGGAAGCGTTAAAGCCAACAACTCCGAACTAGAGTCTGGTGCGGCGCAGAAGTGGCGGAGTAAGCAATTTAGAGAGCAACCTCTTGTTTAAGTTTCTGATTTGCACAGTACAGGTTTCCCGTTGAAAAATGTTCAGAAAACAAGATCAAAAGACTTCTAAAATGGTAAATTCTTCACGCAAACTAGCAGCTGGAATATTTGAGAGTTAACCTCATAATTCAATACGCGTATATAAACTACGGGTATAATAGGCAACTCTGCCTGTGCTCATGTCATTCCTCATAATTAATTGCATTTTAATGTACGTTACTATCTCATAGACAAGTAATAAGTAACTATACTCTGTCCGAAGAATCCAGGCCTCTGAAGGTTTAAAGGTCTTTGGTCCACATCAATACAGACATTCTCCCACCGCAACCCTTACTATCTGTATGTTTTGAATCAACAACTGACTCATCCCTCACAGAAACTAAAAAAATATTTATGAAATATTTTGTATATTTATGTACAAAATATTAATATACCTCTCAGATATATGTATGTGTATAAGGTACTAAAATTATTTTATATAGGAAGCAAAAATAGTAAAGAAAGTAATGAATATAAATTGCGATTAAGGCATGCTGACAATTATACCACACCAATGCCAACAAACACCTTCTTTTTAAAAAATTATTCATTTTTAGCACCAAAATTGTTTAATGTATTACCTTGTGAAATTAGTAGTCTGTCGTTTATACCTTTCTTGAAATTTATTAAGGAGTGGGTATTTTCATTACAGAATGTTGAATGTTTATTAAATGTAAATTAAATGTTTTTAAATGTATTTTATGTACTGTTTTGATGTCCAGTTTTATTGTCCAAAACTAGTGGGAGGGATATGTACTGTTAATGGCCATGGTTTATAATAATAAACACTAATGCTGAAATAATAGTATTTTGTCTTTGTATTATGAGTTATGTATGACATGTTGTATTGTTGGTTGATAGGGAAATGTATGTGTGGGTGTAGGAAATTTTACAATGGATAGTATTTGTTTAAAATAGATGTAGACATAATGATGATTATAATTTATAGTTTATTTTATATAATTAGTGTATGTGTGATTTATCTGTTTTATCTTGCAAGTATGAATCTAATTGAATTTTGTTGGAAAGAGGGTTTTAGGATTATGTTATAATATTTGAAAATGTATAATTGTTGTTCTATCACTGCTAGTTCTTTTATTTTTATGAATCATGTAAATGCCTCAAAACAGGCTTTGCCTTGGAGGCCAATACTTTATTTCTCGGTATATGTATGTATGTATGTGTGGCATGAATGTTAATGTGTCAAGGTCAGCCAGTACTGATATACTATGTAATCGCGTGCTATGCACAGGATTATTTTGCTATGTATGTGGTTTGAATTTATATTTGTTGTATATTTGTATTGAATATGTTGGAATGTGTGCGTATTTATGAGAAATAAAGTTTATTCTATTCTATTCTATTCTATAAGGAAATACGTTTTACGGTTCCATGAAAAAAGTAAATGACCGTTTGTAACTTTTTGCCAACGGACTCTAGCTGGATTCAGGGGATTAAACCGGTTCAGAACATTGCTACCTGAGACTACAAAATTCATCACTCGGCACTGATTTTCTTGGTATTCGATTAATATTCCCATCTTAGTTTGGTAACAGCAGCGTCTCAAAAGAAGATACAAATGATAAAAAAAAGCAGAATACCGTATTGAAGTTGTTTGCAATCTGAGAACATTTCTTCCTAATTGTTCTTCTCGAGAAGCTATACAGATGATACCAATGGAAACAGTGAGTAGAATTGGTGTTTGGTACATAACGTCCACAACCTAAATGAGTCATGTTCTTCATGAGAAGCTCTCAAATCGGACAGAACGGGAAGTTACACTTTTCTCAGTAAAGGTAGGGAGAAAGGGATTTTGGTACTTCGGCCCAAAAATGCACAACGACCTACCCTGTGATTTCTTTAACATATACTCCACTGCACTTAATGAAAACAAAAATAAAATAAAAACCCCAGTTCTATTTCAATTGATTAGCTATAACTGCAATGGAATTAACGCAAATGTATATTATGATGAATGTACTTGACGCATACATATAATCATATAATCTTGTAATTGTTGACGCAATAAAGATTATTATTATTATTACTTACGAAAAGTTCGAAATTATTGTTCAATGCTTGAATCACTAGTGTATAAATAAATAGTAGAGTGTGAGTGTTATAGTATTTTATTGTATTATACTAGTCTTGTTAGTTATTAAGTAAAGTAATGGCTAAAAATTCTTTTGAAAACTAGATGTATCTGATAAATCTCTCATCAATAAAGGATTTCTATTTATTTTATTCTACTTAACTTGCTAATGGGGTAGCGTAGCGGGTACAACGGTTATCGCAACATAACCGCATCAAGCAACGTTGAGCGTGGCTGCCGCAGAGCGATCCTATCCTTGCAAGCAGCCCGCCTGCCCGGGCCGTTGGTGGCGGTTCGGAAGTCACTTTAAGCCGCTGGACTCCAGGTTAAGTGTTAGAGAGGGCTTCTTAGCCCTATTTTGCCTGGTGAAATAAAACATATTTTCTTTACTTTACGTAGTTCTTTGATTTCCGAGGCCGGTACCATAACTATCAACAAAGTCGTCCGCTCACTCAGCATCGAAATATTACTAACAATATTAAATTCTTGAAATATTCCTGCGTCCCTGTGGAGAGTCGTCTTCAATCAACTGATGCTAAGCCGAAACTATTCTTTTTTCCTGCAACGTGTCTTATTATTTAAATAGGTTAAAATAAAACTATTAATTGATTGAATCAAGGAAAAGTGAATAACCTTAGGTTTGTTAGGAATGTTTTGACGCGTTGTGAATCAGAAAACGTAGATGAGAGTCATAGTGGAACGATTATGCAAGTGTGAAGGCATAGGTCGGCGACGGTCCGTAATCCTTCAGGGCCACGGGACTTCGGACAGAGTATATGAACGTCTAAAGCAGTGAATATGTTACAGACTGATTGAAAATTTTTTATCAAGAACGTGAAATTTTAAATTATTCATTTTATCCCTAGATTTGCCATTGTTTAATGTTTAGAAGCAATGCCATTGGTCGGTTGTCAAATGTATCCATAATAAAATAAAAAAATAAAAACTTACCCTCATTAATGAGTTCAAAAAAGAAAGAGAGAGAAAGAGTATTTTAGAAGAAGGAAAAAGATTTTTGGAGAATAGAGGTTGTTACAATCAGCCTGTAAAATGTAGGTTAAAGTTGTTCGAAACGGCAGACTTTAAAGGATCAGAACTACCTGGATGATAGTTAGAGCTATGAACCTAGACCACGTGATTTTAAAGACTACTTTGCCTCTACGATGATTTTCATTTAAAATCCATAATCTTCAAAATTCTCAGTGCTCAAAAATTATCAAACCTCACATTTTTCACGAACTTCTTATTTTATAAATTATTCTAGAGCCTTTAATTCATAAATAATGATATGTATTGTCAGTACTCAAAACTCACTACAAGTCAACCTAAGCATTTATGAATGAGCGCATGATGAACGCATCATCCAAGCTAGTGAATTTGGTTCTACCTCGTCAAAGTAGAGGTGAGGAGAGCTGGGACCTGCCCACAGCTGTGCTGCTATGACGTCACCTCAGGTACCCTCGATCACCGCTAGATGTCACTAACAGCTCGCCTCTACTGCAAATATTCACCCCACTCCCTGCCTCTACAATTCAAAAAGCGTTTTATCACGTGCGATTGCTTACAAATAAACCGCCCTGGAAAATATATGAATATATATGTGGATTAATCAAATTTCTTTTAGACTCAATAGAGTATCGAAAACAAAAAGTGAAATCTTGAAGAAGAACATGTATTGTGTCTTTTGTACCAAATGTTATTGTTAAATTTAGTAAATCACGAGGAAGACATTTTCAATGCCACGTTCTTACTCATCTTCTCCTGTTTGCAGATTTTAAGATGTTAGAATAAATAATTTCATGCAATCTATACTGTAGTAGACATTAATTTACATAACTTAAAATAAATTAAATATGTAATTATTGGATCGTTTCAATTTTAATATTTAGTACAATATATCCTATAGGAGCAAGAGAATCTACAATGTATATGTAGATTTGAACGAGTATGTATAACATGTAAAGGTATAAATAATAGTATATTGGTATACAATGAAAATAATAAAGTTAATATACAAATTGTTAATGCAGCGAACAATCTTAGCAATTTGAAGTTTTCGAAATTGGACATCGAATTTACTATATTGATTTACTTATTTATGTTTAATTGTTTATTATTATACCATTGACATCGTCTTATAAAGATCTTTAAAACTGTATGCACTTCACATAAGGTTAAGTACAAATTTCATACGAGTAAACCTGAAGAAGTGAGGAAGTGAAAAAATGCTACTGGCATAACAATTATACTACCTTTGTAAAAAATTCGAATTAATCGAATTCGAGAGATTACAACAATATAAGCATATTTCAGTCAAATTATACTATTAAATCAACGTTTTTCAGTTTGCTTTGCCATTCTAAGTCACGTTAACTCAAATTATAAAACGTAATCGTCTTATTAGTTATCTCTGTAAAGTCAGCTTTAATTTTAACCCATTCAGGGCTGTGATTAAGTTTAGCTACGCTGTGGGTCCAATGACCTTGGTTCTGAGAAATTTAAAAGTATAGATGACAATTTAAAAACGAATTTACTTTTTGTCAAAAAAGGACGAAAGGATTTTAAATACAAATACAATATTAGGTTTTCAAATTTACAGGTATATTTTGGCAGTCTGACAAAGGATAATCTCTCAAAGGATTGGATTTTCCGCTCGGTTTCCGTATTATCGATACCTGTCTTGACGATCTCAGACTAGGAATAGCGGAATATTTAGGAATAAATTATGGATCCTGTCTTTAAACGGTTCGCCATGTTTTACAGCATTACCACGTTTGACGTTTACCACTGTTTTCCATAGAATACAATTATTACAAAAAGGAAAAGTAGAATTTGTAAAAAACTGAAAACTTAGAACTGTGTAATGACAATCTGTTTAGCTTAGTAGCTATTGCTAACTGGAACACCTCAAGGATTCGAGTCGCCATCATGATCCTGCCACAGTAATGACGTCATCAAATCTCTGCAAAGCAAGTTACAACCTGACATTGCGTAATGACCGCTCCGTCATACTGCTACATGTACTGTACGTTGTCATTAACATTAACATTAACGCACCACAAGCACAGATGATGACGTTATAAATGTAAGCGAAGCATATAATAACAGATTTATAATACTTTTATCGATTTTGTATCGTCATTGTACACCACCAAACAATACAGAATGGCAAATGAATATTCGGAATCATTGTGATATAGCAGTTGTTTGTTCCAAGTATGCAGTGTGTAATGAGAAGGAAATGACCTTTATCTATTTAGTTTTAACTTGTAACTGTGAAATCAGCTCTTAGATTGAATTGAGATTTGGTTTAATCTTTTACGCTATCCCTGACCCTTCGCATACTCAAAAACCAAGAGTATAGCAATTACTTTATTGCATGTCAATGTCAATGTAAAATAAACCTCTTTATGAACGATATATTTAATATGGATGACCTTAAAAAAGAAACGCATTAATCTTTTCTGGAAACAAAGAGAGCTATTGTACTACCAATTTTACTTTCCTTGTGGAAAGAATTAGTGAGTATTATAAGAACACGTTTTCTAGAAAAAATTGATTTTATACAACGTATATCATGGGTTTTTATGAGTAATTACATTAAAACAGTGATTAATAAGTCGTCAATCATTCAACCCGATGAGCCATTAAGTTTTACAGTGTACGTCAAACAAGTTTTTACTTAAGTAGAGATTCACTTTCTATATTTCAAACTAGCGACCTCACACATTAATAATCAGAAACCTTTTGCCGATATTCAAAAATGATGTCGTGGCCAAGTAGCCTATAAAACGTTTAATCATATTGTTTTAATTGACAACAAAATTAATAAAAATTGAACAATTGAATTTTGAATAAATAAATTCTTAACAACACATTTCTTCAGAAAGTCAAAAACATTTCGTTACAAACAACGAATCTGGAACAATACGAGTTTTTGCGTCATAC
Source organism: Homalodisca vitripennis (assembly GCF_021130785.1). NCBI lineage: Eukaryota > Metazoa > Arthropoda > Insecta > Hemiptera > Cicadellidae > Homalodisca > Homalodisca vitripennis. The sequence continues at coordinate 227,199,447 of NC_060207.1, forward strand.
GTAATTCAGGAAAGACGTTACTATACAGTAAACAAGGCCGTGTCGCGTAACAGGAGGCTTCGCTGAGGTTGCATGCAAAATTTCAAATCTATAGCTTATTTTATTCCACTACGTGCGTTACTATCTCAGATAATTATTAAAATGTCAAATGATTGTACTTTATTTGTTTATAAATTAATTTACTATGCGATTTTCTAGTTTCCATCACTGTTATATATAAAACCAATGAAAAATGTTTGTTAACACGTATATACTTCATCATACAACTCGATGTGTAACACAGAGAGACAGAAATGAAATCTTTCCAACCCCTCGAGTGATAGGCTTCGCTAACGCTCAGCCAATACAAATTTATGGAAGTAGTACGATAATAAATGTGGGATTGCACCATATCAGAACAAATCTGTCACTGCCCAATGCCACAGACTGTCTCAGAGGTCTCTCCGGAACAAGAACAATTCCCTGAACATTACTAGGTGGTGGTTTAACCTCCATGACATTATAATATACCGCAGTCTTGAGTCCTCTTAGCCAACTTAATCCAATTTCAAAGATAATGCAGTGGAGTAAAGAAAATTCATACACATACTCGTTTATATCGTAAGGCAGCTCATTGAAAGGGGGAACTAAAGGATACATTAACATAATATTTGGAAAAGTTATATTAATTGTAAGTAACAAAAATATCATGCACTAATAATAGGCTGATCTAAGAGAAAATTCGCATTTTATAAGCACACAAACCTGATTTTCCTTGAAAAAGAGAAAAAGATTTCAAGGAATGAAACTTATCGTCTGCCATACTAGTTTTTGTACCCAAAAACTAGTTTGGGTAGGTAGTATGGGTGTTTTTGTGTTTTTTTTTTGCCCAAAATGGAGGGTTAAAAATATTAAACTAAAATGATTTCTCAAATTATACATTTCTTATATACTTTTAAAACTGACCGTCCGAAGCACAAATAACTGTTTCATCACTTTGGAGCAATTAGATGAAGATAATTGAAGTCGGCAATTAAAGGGTCTGTAAATGGCTCTGATAGCTGATTTAACATTTAGTTAAAATGTCTGACAGTTGGTTTAAATGCGTCAATCCAAGAAAAATATTATTTCAGAAAAATGATCATTTTGTATGTTTAACCCTTTTGATACTCTCCTATTTCGACCGACCTCCACCAAAACTAGCATGGCTGACAATCGACTTATTTCTTAAGGAAACTCTCTCCATCGATTTAAAGTAAAGCCGAAAAATTGGTAGTCGAAAAAAGGTTAAAGTTTTTATTTTCATTTTTGCCCTAAGAATATTTTACGGTAACCGATACATAAGAGGTTCTATTGTCTAGAGGCAAAATTGTGTCAGTAACTTACGGCTATACACACGAAGAAAAACATATTTTTTACAAACAAAAGTTAAAGTTTTTTTTAACTTTCTCTCTAAGAATATTTAACGATAACCGACTGATACATAAGAGGTTCTATTGTTTCAAAGAACTTCAAAGATCAAATATAACTCCGCAGAATGTCTCTTGGAGACAAAATGTTTATTTTTACCATGGGTTGTAAAGGATCGTTTGGCTCTCTGTGGCAGAGGTCACACACTCTCATATTTAATACACAATTTGTATTTATTGTCACTCTCGAAACCTTGCTTTTACATATGCTCGGAGCTCGAAAAAAAGTGCTCTTGTGTCGTCGAAACAGAATTATTAATTTATTTAGTTATTACTTATCTTTAAGGATAAAAATAATGACAGTTCATGGAATAAAACATTACTTGTATTGAATAAAAAAGTAGATGGGTATGCGAAAGAAATTTGACTCCGTTGGTAGGAGATGTTATTGACTGGAGTTGTCGTTTGTGACACAGGTCAAAAGAGTGACACTTACTGAATATTGGATGTGAGAAGCCAATACACTTAACGTGTTGCTCTAAGGTGTCACGAGGTGCGCGATTCAACATCGGGTTAATTAGTACATGTAAACAATTAGTGCAGTGCTAACAATGTTTCTCTACATTATATTAGATAATTTAATTGCTCCTATTTTTATCTTCTAAATCATATTCTCAGCTAAAACTCGTTTAAAGATGTAATTTAATACTTCTTGGTTGTGAACCATCTTTATTATAAGCTAGTTTTTTACAATGGAAGGATTGCGAAGGAAACAGGATTTTCCGGACGTTTGCTATCGTTCAGTGAGAACAATCAGTAACACTACGTTTCGAAGTCGGCAATCTGATCTCTTCTTCAGGTAAATAACTAACCTACCACATAATTAGAAACTAGATTAAAATGAACAAATCATACCAAAGCGTTGTGACACGCGTAAGTCAGGAATCCCAAGCACCATGTTGTGTGTCAACGTCACTGTCTAACACATGCATTTAATAAAAAACTAAACACAACTCTAATTATTGAAACAGAGCGTCACAACGCTGTGTTATAGTTTGTTTATTTTAACCTAGTTTGCAATAATGTGTTAGGTTAGTTATTTACCTGAAGAAGAGATCAGATTGCAGATCTCGAAACGTAGCGTTACTGATTTCTTTTTGTATCACAGAACGATGGCAAATGTTCAGAAAAAATCCCGTTTCCTTTAAATTTTTATTATCTGTATTGTTAATCCAGACTTGAATTAACAATACAGATCTTGCTGGTGAATGGCATCAATTAGATTATGTAAAAGCCTCTCCCCAACATCATAGCACAGAATATTTTAACGATCATGTCAGCCAAGAGCCAAGAATTTCCGATTTTTACGTAAATTTTGGTTTTAAACGTACATTATAATGGAATAAATAGTCTATTATAGTAACCGTTAACGCAAAATATTATTTTCTAACTATTTGACATTAATGCTCATCACAGCACGTGGCCTCTCCGTCATTTGTGTTTACAGATAGAGATGTTTTCGGGGTGTATTTAATTTATTAAAAAATTAAAACAAGTGATAAAAATAAAAAGGTTTATAAGATGAAGTGTGTGTGAATAACTATGCAAGGAGAAGTATATCTTATAACTCAGAATGTAATGATAGAAGTACGTAAAATGTTCACTGATACTTACAGCGTTTAGAAAAATAGAGAGCAATGACCATAACAGTTGCAAAACGATTGAAAGTAAAACTAAATTTTATACGTATGAAAAAGTTTTGTAATTGTATAACACGCAAGCAAACTAAAATGAGAAAATGTTGAAGCAAGAAAGGGAAATCCAATAAAAGTTGTACTAATGTTTAAAAGTTTAATATTTTTTAAATATAAACATACTTTATAAAAAAGGACAGAAAAGGTGTAAAGGCAACAATACAAACATTGAATAAATGTTCATGTAATAGAATTTTAGATTATTTGATAAAGATCGCAAAGGTTGTACTGAGGATGTTTAAACAATGTCCTTGAACTCAGATAAGTCCAGAGCACCATTAAGGCTTGGGCTCACGTCCGACTCGCACAACTTATCATACAAAGGAGTCACGTTGGTTGGATTTTACTGTATACCTTGTACACGTTTTCTGCTCTGCTGCCTTCCTTCTGATAGTCTTATACTGCGTTAACGGTATTTATTGAGCAGAGTATTCATGCAGCATTATCAAACAACGCCAGTCATTCACGTCCAGAGCACCATTAAGGCTTGGGCTCACGTCCGACTCGCACAACTTATCGTACAAAGGAGTCACGTTGGTTGGATTTTACTGTATACCTTGTACACGTTTTCTGCTTGGTTGCCTTCCTTCTGATGGTCTTATACTGCGTTAACGAGCAGTGTATTCATGTAGCATTATCACACAACACCAGGCATTCAGGTCCAGAGCACCATTAAGGCTTGGGCTCACGTCCGACTCGCACAACTTATCATACAAAGGAGTCACGTTGGTTGGATTTTACTGTATACCTTGTACACGTTTTCTGCTTGGTTGCCTTCCATCTGATGGTCTTGTACTGCGTTAACGGTATATCTTGAGCAGTGTATTCATGTAGCATTATCAAACAACACCAGGCATTCAGGTCCAGAGCACCATTAAGGCTTGAGGTCACGTCTGACTCGCACAACTTATCGTACAAAGGAGTCACGTTGGTTGGATTTTACTGTATACCTTGTACACGTTTTCTGCTTGGTTGCCTTCCTTCTGATGGTCTGGTACCTACTGCGTTAACGGTATATCTTGAGCAGTGTATTCATGTAGCATTATCAAACAACACCAGGCATTCAGGTCCAGAGCACCATTAAGGCTTGAGGTCACGTCTGACTCGCACAACTTATCATACAAAGGAGTCACGTTGGTTAGATTTTACTGTATACCTTGTACACGTTTTCTGCTTGGTTGCCTTCCTTCTGATGGTCTTGTACTGCGTTAACGGTATATCTTGAGCAGTGTATTCATGTAGCATTATCAAACAACACCAGGCATTCAGGTCCAGAGCACCATTAAGGCTTGAGGTCACGTCTGACTCGCACAACTTATCGTACAAAGGAGTCACGTTGGTTAGATTTTACTGTATACCTTGTACACGTTTTCTGTTCTGTTGCCTTCCTTCTGGTGGTCTTGTACTGCTTTAACGGTATATCTTGAGCAGTGTATTCATGTAGCATTATCAAAGAACACCAGGCATTCAGGTCCAGAGCACCATTAAGGCTTGAGGTCACGTCTGACTCGCACAACTTATCATACAAAGGAGTCACGTTGGTTAGATTTTACTGTATACCTTGTACACGTTTTCTGTTCTGTTGCCTTCCTTCTGATGGTCTTGTACTGCGTTAACGGTATATCTTGAGCAGTGTATTCATGTAGCATTATCAAACAACACCAGGCATTCAGGTCCAGAGCACCATTAAGGCTTGAGGTCACGTCTGACTCGCACAACTTATCGTACAAAGGAGTCACGTTGGTTAGATTTTACTGTATACCTTGTACACGTTTTCTGTTCTGTTGCCTTCCTTCTGGTGGTCTTGTACTGCTTTAACGGTATATCTTGAGCAGTGTATTCATGTAGCATTATCAAACAACACCAGGCATTCCGGTCCAGAGCACCATTAAGGCTTGAGGTCACGTCTGACTCGCACAACTTATCATACAAAGGAGTCACGTTGGTTAGATTTTACTGTATACCTTGTACACGTTTTCTGTTCTGTTGCCTTCCTTCTGGTGGTCTACTACTGCGTAACCGAAAATAAAGCCGAAATTGTTTAATAACTATCCTAAAAGCTAACGTAGCTGATCCAAATTTCAGTAAGAACACGACATACAGGTGAAAATGTGTATAGCAGAATGAGTGGATATGAACCTATACAAAAACCTGTTAATACGAAAACATTTGATTTAGCAATACTTTGAGATCGAATGGCGTAACAGATTTAATTCACATTTAAATTGCTTGTTTTTTAATAAACACATTTGGAATTTATGAGCACTCTTATTTTGGAGATTGTACAAAGATCTGATAAAATACACTATTAAATAGGGCATACTTAACATGTTAAAAGAAAAATGTCTTAGTAGATCGGTTTTAATGTATGGTAAGTGCTGCCGCCTTTGATGTTGCTCTGGAAGGCGGTTTAAGAGTACTACTACGCAAAGATGATCAGATATTTTTATACTCAACGGTGAAGTGCTTGGGTTCCGCAGACTAAAAAAAATCACTTGTTTTATATGAGCAGAAACGTCAAAAAAGTGAGGAGAACGGTAGTTTTTGACAAAAATGACGCATTCATAACTCAAAGCCTTAAGAAGTTATTGAGCTATTCAGAACAACTTGCTGTTGGGTATTATTGTAGCTCGAAATCCTGAACATTCTTAGTATTTTTATAGATTGAGATTACTAAAAACATTTCTACGTAATATAAGTCAATTTAGAAATGGAAACATTGAGAAGTTTTAGCTCACCGTTACCAACTGACAGAAGCGGTGTAGTAAAATTATGATATCTTCTGGTAACTTTTTTCCCCATTATTCTTGTTGTGTTGTTAACTGTTGTTGTTGCTCTGTTATTGTTTCTGCTTGTCTTTTGGTACACATTTATAATTACGACTGTGCCTCTTGGTTATATATTTACATTTATTGCTTGCATTTGTTGCTTTTATAGTTTTTTTTCTCTGTTGGTACCTATATATATATATATATATATTTTACTCTTATTATTCATTTACAGTATTTTGCCCATTGTTGTTTACTTTATATAGATTATTTGAACTGTTATTATTTATATCTTTATTTATTCATATGTCACGTCTTAGACAGTAATGTGCATGCATTTAAGTTAAATATTAATTAATTTTTTCAGTTTTTTATTTACCACTATCAGTCATGAATATTAATATTTTTTTTACTCTTGTTATTCATTTATAGTTTATGTTTCATTGTTGTAATTATTTTTATAGTTTACTTACACTGTTATTATTTATATTTTTTGTTTCTCCATATGGTGTCACATCTTTTACAGTAGTGTGTATAAGTTAAAACTATCACTAATTTATTATATACTATCACTAATTTTTATTATAATTTGTACATTCTTATTACATTAATTATACGTTAATTATGCCTAGATTTGATTTAGAGTCCAGCATGTTTGGTTTGGCCCTTTTCTTTAAGTATTATTTAATAATCTGTCATAAGTTTATAAATGTAAATTGGTTTTTGAACGTTGAAAGGAAATAAATAAATAGATATCTCTGTAACTCTAACATGTAAGTTTGTTTATCAACATAGATCAATAGAGCCTCACAGAGTACCACAAATAAAAATGAAGAAAATCCAAATCTGGACTATATACCTTACGCCCCTAGAACGACGAATATATTTTGAAAGTATGTTAATAAAAATACAAATAAAAAATACATTTGAACAGGCTAAAACAACGAATAACTGCATGAGACGAGTAAAAAGACGATTCCACTGTGCACGGATCAGGTCTACGAAATTCTATGTAGTTGGGGTTCAGTTTCTATAACTTCTACACAAGTTAGTCGACACATTACGCATACAAATCGATCATTGCGGAATATAGTTGCAGAGCCAAACTTGCAATAGAATTCGACAAAGCAAAGTACTTATAAAAGATCCATACTATTAACCAAGAATAATAAGAGAAACATGGAAATAATCAAGAAAGGCAAAATTCAATTAAGAAAATCGCATCAAATTATCAAAAAGCTGGCAGCTGCGATATTATAGAGGACAACTATGTCAGTCACTTCGGATTGGTTGAGCTTCAGCCAATCACGGAAGGCTCCGCCCCTTTAACTTATCTGTAGAAGCTTATTTTTTACTAGCAGTTTCCATTTAAAATCTCTACCTGAAAAATCCACAAAAATGGTTAAAGTTTTAAAGATTTTAGCTGTATTAAGAATGTTTCAACGAAGTGTAGGCAGGAAATAAGACGGTCGCAAAGACACCAAACGTATATATCTAAGAGCATTATTTTTTGTTTGGGTACATCAAAGTTCGAAATTAAATATTTGGGAATATCGAAATTACATCAGAATCTGTTGCTATAATGAGATTGGTTTTAATGTAGATATCTGCCAAAGTGCGAATACAAGAAGTTTCATTGGTTACATATGAGTGTACATATGTATGAGGAAATACATATGAGTATACGAGATCATCCAATACATTCTAGGGAGAGTAACATTTATGTAAGCAAATTGCAGCGTAAAAAAATAAATAACAGTTCACGTTAGATAAAATGCATAATAATCAGTTCTTTAAGCAACAATTTTAGGACTAATTTTAGTTGCTAATATAAAAAAATCCATGCTTAAATATAACTGTAGCAGTTACAACTAGGTTATCGTATCAATTTTGAACTGAACCTAGAGACTTTGGTATTTAAAATTAGATTTTAATGCATACTATTGTTTTTGTTTGTTTGTTTGTTTATTCAATCTATGTACTTGTACTAATTTAAACATATCTATAAGGAATAAATACTATCCAATTTAGAAAATATCAACTTTTGATCAATTTTAATGCGTGTATATTTCCTTGTCTTCTGATAATACTGTATGGATATATTTATTCTTGTGCCAGCAGTATTGCGATAAATTGGACAATAATACGACACCGAACAGAGAGCGCCTCCGGATGCAGAGACGAAAATAATGGGCACGCAACTTCCGTCACATTATACACTCGTAAATCCTCAAGTTTCCTGTTCTTTATTTAGGAAACCTATCAGACGTTTTGAATTTCTAAACTATACTTTATTCATCCTTAAACTCAACAGTATATTTTCAAACCATTGCTATGTGATCACTTTTCTGAGTTCTTTTCAAACCCACATTATTTGTTGTTTCACTTACTTGTATGGTTTTTCTATAGGCTACTTATAGCAAAGATAGTAGATACAGAAACAAATTGTTTCCTGAGTTACTTACAACTTATTTTTTTATTTCCCCATCATCTGTTCCAATACCGTTCACTAAGTTCTGGACTGAGCGATGGTCCAGAGGTATATATATATATATATATATATATATAGGGTGTGCACAAAGTCATGTCACACTTTTAATTGGTTATAGCTACTCTATTATTGATCGTAGGTCTATATATAAATAAAAACATTTTTGTTTATAAAGTTTTGTTTTATTTAGTTCAGTTACCCACTGCTGATCTTCCACCTCATCCGTGGCCATCGATTTTAGGAAAACAGCCATAATGGCAACTTTTTAAAAAAAGTTCAATAAATTTTGTGGCTATTTAAGTTTTATACTGTGATTTCAGTGCAGTGTGAGTATCGTCGAGTGTTTCATTAAAATCCTTTTTACAGACACAGCATTTATTGATGGGATAATACGTTTTTAGAAACAAGAACATCAAACCGTAGAAAACATTTAAATCCGTTTTATAAGAAGTCCAAACACGTCCGAGCGGGAACGTGGACGTGAGTTGAATGTTCCTAAGTATACAGTACACAAAGGTTTGAAGAAAATACTAAAATTTGTTGGTTAAACACCAACTATTGCATGCTTTGGAGACAGATGAGAAATTAAAGAGGTGTGACTTTGATGTTATTCAGTATGACATTGGACTGAGTAAACATTTTATAAAAAACAATTATTTTTACTGTTGAGGCTCCCTGTTACTTGTCTGAGAATGTGTATTATTGTAACGTTCGTATACTTTACACTTAAAAGAACGAATCAGAGCTTCGACTGAATCAGTTATCCTAGAAGTCCTGATCAAAATATAGGTGGAGGTCAAAGTTCACTTGAACGTCTACAGGGTGCTCATGTTGAGCTCAGATAAACTGACGCAAAACTTTTATTTTTTTAACAATATCTATTATTTAGAGAAATGTAAATATTTATTCATTTGTGACGTTTACCTGATGATGGAATCATTGATTCTGAAAGGCCTTGCATTAGTAAAACTAATATTGAAACATTTGTATTCATTGACCAGTGATATTAAATTATACTTTATCCAATGCTTAATGATGAATCTTCATTTACGACGCAAAAATGTTTAAATTACTCTCTAATCCTATGTTGATCTTATTCTCGTGCCGTATATACTTTTGTGAATACAGTTATTTAAAAGTGTAGCATGGCTTTGTGGAAACACTATATATATTTAAAACATATTTGTCGTTAAAATAAGCTAATTGGTTTTTAATATATTTCTAATGGACATGTGATGACCTGTTTCAATTCTTTTCTGTCTCGGTAGTTTACAATTATAAGTAATGGTGTTCAAAGGAGATTCTGCAAGAAACGAAACAGATTTTTACAAAAATTGGTTTTTACGCAATATCCACACACGGCTGTCTTTTGCGTTTGCGAGTCGAGATCATATCAAAAGTAAACAATTACACCATAATTACTAACTGTTCTATTGTTTAACATACGTGGAGTATACAGGGTGTCCAAAAAGTCCCGGGTCGGTTAAATATTTTTCAAAATATTTTAAATAGAGATACAAAACCTTACACAAAGTTACTGGAAATAAAATCTATTTTATCACATATTCAGTGATCCGCTACTTCCCCAGGGGGGCGGCCCGCTAGGAGTCAGAAGAAAATCTTAAATGTAAGCATAGGTTGATATGCATATCAAATTAAAGGTCTATATTAGTAGAGTATAGAGCCACAAACCCGACCTCAAACGGATAACCGAGTCAAAAATGGCAGCCGTTCAAAGATGGCAAGAGTTTGGGTCCAAAAAGTCACGGGTCGGTTGAATATTTTTCAAAATATTTAAAATAGAGCTACAAAACCTTACACAAAGTTACTGGACATAAAAATCTATTTTATCACATATTCAGTCATCCACTACTTCCTCAGGGGGGCGGCCCGCTAGGAGTCAGAAGAAAATCTTAAATGTAAGCATAGGTTGATATGCATATCAAATTAAAGGTCTATATTAGTAGAGTACAGAGCCACAAACCCGACCTCAAACGGATAACCGAGTCAAAAATGACAGCTGTTCAAAGATATGTCCAGTAACTTTGTGTAAGGTTTTGTAGCTCTATTTTAAATATTTTGAAAAATATTCAACCGACCCGGGACTTTTTGGACACCCTGTATACAACAAAATTACACGACGTAATTTTGCCGTTGCTGTCCAACACTGTACAATATTGTAATTATTGCATTGACTAGTAATTACAAGGATGAGTAGACCGCGTGCAATGTAAACAGCCTTGGCTGAGAATAGCATAACAGCATTTCATGGAATTTCATGCACCATCATCTAATTCGGTCGTGTCTAAATTGAGATGAAGCTCCATTTAAAATATCAATTCCCTATTTATTCTTTCTCAAAATATGCTGGGTACAGACAGAGAGATAGACGGAAGAGAATTCCTGGTAGTTACCTCAGAAATAGGCTTCAATAACGCTCAACCAATTAATTATTTATTTTATTTACACTATTTTGTGATACCTTGTATTGGTAGACAATGTTTAAAAGAAGATTATACTACTCTACAGCTGCTACAGTTGCCATTGACAAAAACGTTACTCTCTTTTTAGTGAGAATTTTCATTATGTATAATTAAACATTTCAAAACTCTAAGGAAAAATAAGAAATGAGAGAGATAACTCGAGGGTGTTTAAGGTAATGTGTTACACAGTCGGACTAATGCTATTACAAGCCTGTTTTGACATAAAGATAATGAGTCCACACATTAAGGATAAGTGGTAGAGAGGACTTTATAGTCCTAAGTTTGCCTCTCAATTAAGTTCTTTTTCATTTCACTTCAATTACAGACTTCAGTACCTACTTCACAGAACAGTCTCGTATTTTCCTAGTTTGTAAGTCACGTTAAGTTCACCACCGACCTCTCCCCCTTGTCCTTTCCCTTGGGGCGGTTTAGCCACCAGGATACTACCCTCTAGGCGCCATATTGCGCCATGTCGGCATAGATATTTTATGTTTGATGTTCATTTTTAAAATTTATCCTTGAGGCACCAACACTTTAGATTCACAGCGAGATGGTCTTTCTTACCAGATTTATTTTTCCAAAACGTATCCATTTTACGAAAACATGTCCTCAGCACTTAAAACATGGACTTCACTAGATTAAATCGTAATTGAAGTCAAATTCCGTTAGCAAATCCAAAACAATTTTCAATACGGTTAAACAACGCTAAAACAATTTAATAAAATAACCTACTTTGTTAAGGATCATTAAGAATGCGTTTTACCTCGGTGCTTTATCAGTACTCTTTATCAGTACTATCAGACTATCTGTTATCTTATCGCTATGCAGATAACGGAACAGGTCAGGGAGGCTTGGAACTTTGTCTACAGAAATACATCCATGCAAATCACATTAAATGACTTTTTTATTACTGTTGCTCGTTTTTATATTTAACTATTTATTATTGTCTTTGTTTTTTACCTTTTTGTTGATTATTTGTTATTAACACTGTTTTTTATTTAATTATATATGTAAATATTATTAGTACTATTAATATTTTATACTCTTTTTAACTTATTTATGTGTACTAATAGTGTAATTCCGTTGGAAGAATAAATAAATAAAGAAAATGATAGCTCTTTTAAAAATTTGTAAAATAGGTTCTCTAGAATTTTAATCTGTTACATGATAGGTATATCAAAGTATATCGATAGATGATTTTGTTCTTCACCATCACTGTTAGAACGTCAGATCTATTTAGAAATTCTTTCTAATCTTGTTCAAACAATTAAAAAGGCAGTTTTTCTTGATTTGCGATACTATTGAGTAGATCCACAGAAAAAAGATTTATGATTTAGGAGTTGGCGAATCCATTTTTGTCATGAATACATTTTTCCGCGGGTGAGTATTGTATAGTTTGCTTTGCATATTTTAATTTATTCCTTAAATACACAATATCTATATGATTAGTTGAACAGTACAGTTTTCTTCTCCTAACACAAGTATGAATATACAAATGTCGGAATAAAAAGTAGATGGAACATTTAAAGCTATTTTCAGTGCTTAATTTTTACTCATTATTATTAGAAGTTTATCCAGGATTTTTATTTTTCTTGATTTCTTGCCTCACAAAATTAATTATGATATCATTAAAAATAAGTAGTTTAATTTTATTATTTCAGTCAAAAAATGCTAAGAAACTTTTTCAGCGAACCTGTATATTCTAAGTATTTATATTTACTTTTAAATTAAACACATTTGTCTTCAATCAATCAATCAATCAATAAATCTTTATTTACATTTTCGTCAAGAAAAGTAATGGCGTCAATTACATTGAATGTTATAATACAATGCAATACAATGGTGTCAGGCTATACTCCGACAAGAGTGTAGAATTCTTGAATAGAGTACAAGGGTTGATCCGTTAGCCAGGTGTCCAGTCTGTGTCCCAGGGCAGCTCCCGTTAGTGCTCTGATGTCATCCGGCAGAAGATTGTACAGTTTTGTCCCGATGTAGGTTGGTTTCTTTTCAAAAAGCATTGTTCTGTGTCGTGGAATAGGGATTCTTGCTGTGCTTGAATGTGTTTAGGAAAGTAGTAAAAAATCTAAACTCGTATTATAGATGGAAAACTTTCCTGACAGGTCATTTGCTGGGATTAAAAAGGTAAGCGTGGTAGAGTTCACGCAAAAACTCCATAGCACATAATAATACATAGAGAATAATTCACATAGTAAAATATTAAATATATTTCAAGGTAATGTTCAAATACTATATTCTTCATAAATGATCTACACTGCGATATAGTTATTTACGTTAATAGAAAATTCTCATCATATATCACTAGTTTTACATATTTATACTTTCAATAGCAATAAATAACCTTATTTGTTTTACTGCTATTTCCAGCTTACGAAGAAGAAACAAAAAAGTCGAACACGTTCGCATACTCCACACTAATACTCTAGATATCACAAGTATATATTACTTCTGCCAACCATACCTCATGTGAGAAATATTAGACCCATCAGTCACAAGTGTTATTACCTGAAACAAAACATTATTGTCAGTTCTTTGTTTTAAGTTTGCTTTTGACGATGGAAGGATTGTGAAGGGAACAGGAATTTTCCGGACATTTGCCATCGTTCAATGATGCAAAACATCTTGTGTGTGATACAAAAATATTAACCTAGTTTGTAATTATGTGTTAGGTTATTTATTTACCTGAAGAAGAGATCAGATTGCAGATCGCGAAAGGTAGTTACTGATATTTTTATCACTGAACGATGGCAAATGTCCGAAATAAATATTATCAGATTAAACACGGTATCCTGTAATATATAAATTAAAGTAATAACTAATTAACCTTGAAATAGTTAACATTAACTATTGCTCTTAGAATGTTTCTCAATATTAAAAATCAGAATTTTCACTCCAAAACGTAAACTGTGTAGGATATTAAAGTTTCCTTCAAAAACTTAGTAACATTAGATGGAAGGTTAGCAACCAATAGGACAAACATTTCTGCATGTAGACGACAACTGCATAAGTTGATGTTTTAACACTTCTTATACATATAAAGGGTGCCTCAGAAATTTCTACCAATATTTTAAAGTATTATTCCTGGGCCAAGGACAAATAAAAATGTCATACGAAATCTCTCGAAAACAATAATTACCCGAATTGCCGCAATTTTGTTTTTAACCTAACTATTTTAAGTTTGAGAACGGCTTTTTAATAAGTTGGAATTTAGAGTATACCTTTATAACCTAAAAGCCTAATTACAGAATATATATAAATGTTTTAGAAGCTTTATTTTAAAACTGGCGGCTTCCTAAAATCTTTAATCGTAAATATATTAAAAGCGGCATGAAATTAAAAAGTCACATTTAACACATAAGTTATAAAAGTTCTTTAAAAATCCAACGATACCAAGTTTAAGGAAATCGGTTAATAAATAATGGAGATAATGCGCTTTTAAAAACCGGAGAACTAAACAGTGAACAATGTGACAGCACTGTTTGTGAGCCATACCGATCAGCTGTTTGAGTTTTAGCTGCTCTAATCAGCTGATTATAACATTACATTGTTGAACAGTGGTCATAATATTCTTTGCTATCGTAGCATTTAGTTTTCTTTGGATTAATACATTACAAAATAAAAATGTTTGTAATCTACAAAAATAATAACTTTGTTTACACAGGACTTCTAATGAATTAGCAATGGTTTTTATATTATAATTTAAAATGTTTTTAAAATAAAGAAACAAATTTCTGTGCTTAATGAACGGTTTCAGTCCCAATTTCAACAATATTCTTACAGCCAGATTGGTTGCAAATCTTGAGCCATGCCAGAAGAGTTAGTACCAAATTTGAGTTTACACTTTAAAATAAAAATCAAGGATTTATTTTAAAATAAAGTATATAGTATCTAAACACTGAAAATCTGTTATAGTTTGATTGAATAAAAAAAAAACTAATTATGTTTGTAGACTAGTATTTTAACTATATTATTGAGTTAAGTATAGTTTTATGAAATACTGGAAAACGTGTTATGTAGAAATTAGATTTTCATTACGGTTCAGATGATATGTACTTTTACTGATTCTTAAATATCTTATATACCTAAGTATTCCTTCATTTAATAATGGCCAAATTTTTCTATTGACGTTTGGAGAAACAAAAATAGCAACAATGTTGTAGCAAAGATTTTGACGGCTACGAAGAACTTGATGCTTTCTATTACGTAAGCAATAAATAATACAATACTGAGAGTGGAAAGTTACTTTCTTCAAAGTTCAAAGGTCAAATTTCCGGTCTCTCGTAAATCGGAAAACCTTCGCCATATTGTTGACACTCTCGTGATAAATAATATAATTTTATTATATTATTTATATTACAACACAATATCCACCCACACACACAATGATATCCAGTCAGTTTAATACTAAAGTTTAATCGTGTGACAATCTAAAACACATGAGGCCTTACTTAAACAAAATTGAGTGCGAAAATAAGTCATGAAGCCTTACCAGTTTAATGCATAGCTTTCCAAAATCCGAAAGATATGATATTTGTGTAGACTCTATCTAAAAACAGTAATAGTCTGATATATCTACTTCTTTACAGAATTATATTTTTCTGTAATATTAGGCCGGGGACACACGGACGGGCGATTGGCCGGACGGACGATATTTTGATGGAACAACACACTACATCCGATCAAACTCCCATCCGGGGGATTTTATTTTATTCCACTTGTCGTCATTTTCGGCTTGATCATGGACGAAGATAGACGTAAACTATTAGCAGTGATTTGTGTACTGCGTCACAGACGTTACAGTTCGACAACCTGTCAGAGAAGGACTTAAAACTCCTCTCACAAATGTATTGCAATCCACTTAAAAAACTTTCAGATCATATAGAATATAAATTTTCTGTCTATGGCTTGTTTAATACATATGTGTAATCTCGGTTACTATTCCAGACAACTGTGACAAATCCAATGTGATAATCGTGCACGATGTACTTTCCCTTATTCCACTATCCCAAATGCCGCAAAAACTAACAAAGGATTAGGTTATGAGCAAAATTAACTACAGCTGTTCTGTTGAAGTCCCACGCAACAGAAAAATAATGAAATTTAAGAGATTAGTTATTAAATCTATATAACAATTTAGTATAACCAGTTTGCAGTTCTACTTTGGTTTGCTTTCGGTTGGTACAGAGATATTAATATTATCAACGTAAATACGTCACACTGTAGAGTCGATTGTTGTAGTCTATTAAGAAAAATAACAAGAAAGGGCCTAAGCTGGAGCCTTGAAGCATTCCACAATCGGCATTGAATATCTCAGCGTACACTTCAACAATCCTTAAATATTCTTTTATAAAAGTAGGAGTTGATTCGTCGAAGAATGTCTGAACATGAATAATATTAGAAGACTTGAAGCTTTCTCAAAAATAGATGATGGGAGAGAGCTTTTCTCTCTGGAAGTCGAGGTAAGTAGTATTATTCTGATTCATCTCTCAACCGTAGTAATAGCCACTGACAGAATTGACGTTTATCACATTCGACTTACCTCTCATACTGTTGTGGATATATAAGGTAAAGAAATCCTAATATTCCATAATTTCGTTATCGTCGTTATGTTTATATACAATGTAAGAGTATGCCACAACAGGGATCACTGAGGTTGGTTGCAAAATCTCAAACAGTTCATTTCATTTTCTAGGTGCCCTGCGGGCAAATTGAAAGGCAGGCAATCATACATAAAACCAAATGTCTACATCCTTCCGACAGACTAAAGAGACATTACAACAGCCTACTGGATGACGATAGTCTTAAATGATGGTTAGCTACATTCCCTGATTGGACGTTCATCCTCATAAAATTTATTCTTGGCTATGAAGAAATCAAGTTTTATGTAAAATTTCAAGTCTATAGACCAATTCGCGTCAGATGAAATCTTTCTTGATATATCT
The DNA here is from genome assembly GCF_021130785.1 of Homalodisca vitripennis. Classification (NCBI taxonomy): domain Eukaryota; kingdom Metazoa; phylum Arthropoda; class Insecta; order Hemiptera; family Cicadellidae; genus Homalodisca; species Homalodisca vitripennis. The sequence continues at coordinate 227,216,291 of NC_060207.1, forward strand.
TTCACATTTTAGTTCATTTCACAAACTGCGTTTGGTAGTGCCTATGGCAGAGCGGTCTAAGACGTAGGACTTTGAGTCTGAGTTAGAGATAGCGCAGGTTCAAATCCTGACTGTGACCGTAGCACTTTTTATCAGTACCATCGATCTTGTACTGTATCAACTCTCCCCCTTAATCTGTTTGATAAGATCCTCGCACAGGCCAGTGGCCCATGAGAACGAGCAGGATAAGGCATAAAAGGAGATCGGCTTCTCCTTAAAAATTGTATCATTAAGTTAGGTTTCATTGCAGTGTTGAAATAAAAGAATTTCGATGATCTTAAGGAGGGCACTACATCGTAAGAAGGCACTGGAATTAAATCCTGTCGCCGAATTTTACCAATGACTTTCGACTTATTACTCTTTTATTCTATCTATATATAAGTTTAGATGTTAAAAGACACACAGACATGGAATTTTCACGTGCCCACATGTGAAAGGCTAAACCAATTCCATAGCAGCTTTTTGTAAAACCGTAAGCAGTACTTTATACATACACCACCTTATAGCAGAAAATATAATTACTCTACATTCGTGTCTTCTGAATACAGAATAATAGAGAGCAGATTAGAGTGAAAGTGAATAGCCGATAGAAGGACAACGTCTGCCCACTCCAGCCTCTACACCGTTGTAGTTGTAACAATGTAGTTGTAACAATGTCTAGTGGCACAGTAACACAGTATTTCTCCTCAACTGTCTTGTCTGCCCATTCTTTGTTAACCTCACTTGTTACCGGGCAGTTGGGGATGGCCTGAGTGTTGTGGGCATAATGTTCTGTTCTTATGCACAGATATTTTACTTCACAGTTAACATGCAAGTTTTTATGTAACGCTGAATTTCAGTAAGTATTAATCTAATGGGTGTTGAGAGTGTTATAGAAAGTTCGAGAGCCATAGATTTGGTGAGATTATGCCAAATTTCAATTGGCTGAGCGTTAGCGAAGCCTATCACTAAAGGGGCTGTCTATCTACATCCATGATTTTCGAGGACTTACTGATATATGGATTAAAAATGTTCCTCCATAGGTAAAATCGAGATCGACGATGGAGCATGTCTCTCCATGGGATTTGGCTGAGCGTTAGCAAACATTATTATGGGTCTTATAATGGCAACGAGAAAATCACAGAATAAGCAAAGTTGCACACAAGTCGGGTACAACCATATGAGATTAATTAACGTGTGCTAAAGTAACACATGTTGCCTAATAATGAGCTAAATTTTGCAGGCGTCCTCAGGGCAACGTCTGTTACGCGGCAAGCAGTATAAATTCTGCATAGTTTATTATAATGGTCTACAACATGTGGTTACCAAAACAGTTGATGGAACTGTAGAAAATAAAACGACGCGTCTGAGGGTACTAAAATTTAGAGACCATAAAAACAGATTGGTGTACATAAAAATTAATTTTTACGTTAGAACAGGTTCGTAAACGTACAGAAGTAAAGGAATAACTTTGAAACACGTATTGACTAGTCTAGATTCGTAAACTGAATACACATTTAGAGCTTTGTTGTATCGAGTTGATCATAACTATTACACCCTGTTTCATGTTAGAAAAAATACGAGGTATAGGCTTAACGAATTATTTATTATTTCCAACCCTTTCTCTAATGCCTGTTCCCGCCCTATTAGAGGTCATGCATTTAGGGGATTGTTGAAATAAGACCAGAGAGGGTGCGTCACTGCAGATTTATCACAATTCCATTACTTATAGCAGGGGTTCTTGCAGATATTTCACCACACATATAGGGGTGCATAAATTACTTATTTATTTTAATGGCAAGCACAATTTTACAACAAAACAGTCAATAATATAGTAACACGATTAAACAGTAAAATATCATCAGTATGGGTTGAGTAGTATTGATAATGATAATGCTCGGTATTTCACACTAGAATTGATACTGGAACAAAACAATAAATTGCATCAGTAAACTGAGAAAACATTAACAACAGACAATATACCAACTGAAATATAGTCGGTAAAACAATAATAAAAAATAATGGAATACGTAACAAAAAAGATAGAAAATAAAAGTAATTTAACGTAAAAACCCAATATATACAATACACCTTCAACATATAAAATAACGTTTCAGACTAAGTATCATATCTAATATAAGTGGTACTGATCTGCGACCCTCTAAAATGCACCACCATTTATACATTTAAAGCGTACATTTTACAAGAAAGAATGATGTTGATTTAAGTGTAAAAGAATAGGAAGTATGAGGAGGCACAAATTTGTGGCCCTTAAAAGGTTTGTGGACCACTGACATTTTCATAAGTTTACAACCCGTTCGGAAGCATTAGCACTCCTAATGATAATTTGTATTGCCATGTTCAAGGAATGATGCACAATAATGCATTTTTTGTTACTTTCGTTGATTCAAGTGAAAAAGAGAGTAGATACTAATTAATGAAACGTAGTTTAATAGTTTTGTAACACCTAACACTATCCACAATAGTAATGAGATTTAGGGGATTCGAGCTCCAAAACAACTACAAAACATATTTTCAAACACGTGTTTGCTGAATATTGTTAGCTTTAACATTCTGAACAAGAATAACACAAATCTTTAGTGCATAGGGATTTGTTTTGGTCTAAAATGTAATTAATTAATCAAAGCCCTGCAAACTTGGATTTCGCAAATTTGCAGAGCTCTGATGCTTCACACTTCATAATACGCGTAAATAAGTTAGCTTGTGTATATCGTTTCATATAGTATGGTATTCATTTCTTGGCTTTGTTTAGTGGTCTTTGGAACGTCTGCTTTCATGCTAAACGTCTATGAGTGATGAATCTAGCTTTTACATCTTTGTTTTTGCGGTACATTGGTATTTTATCCGGAGGTCACAATTCTTTGAAGGGTTTTCTTACCGAGGAACTAAAAAAATGTATAATTAGAAAAACACACTTTATTTTATTTGGAAAATTATGTCAAAACATAATAATAAGAACTCGGAAAACCTTGTAACCCCAATTATAATACGAACTTTAAAAGTAATTACCTTACTGCAGTCTAATATGATCCAAATTATGAAATTACGCTGAATCTGTTGCCAAACTTCAGTCGCGATTATCCGCAAATATTCCAACATAACCGTAAGAACTACTGTAATGAAAACCTTTTGTGGATTATCAATATACAATATTTAGATATTATTATTTTTTTTTTTAATTAATTTGGTTTATTAGATTTTTTTAATATAAAATATTATGTAATTAGCTGTTGAGGATCTTTGAAATATTTTGTAAGCATATATTTTTGCCATACTTGTAATAAAGCTATGAATATTAAAATACATGGATTTTTAAAGGATTTCAGTATCTTTCATTTGAGACATAAAACGAAAGAATTAGTGTAGTAGTTTTCAAAGAATATAAATTTCAAAAACTAATATAATCAATACAAAAATATGTTGACAAATTTACTATCGATTTGGTATGTTTAGTTAAGTATCTAGAGTCAATAATTTTTAGTTTTAACGTCAAAAACAAAAAAAATTCTTCTTGGAGTATCGAATCCCCTTAAAGCATTTATCTCTTATAATAATAAAATAATATAACTATATATATATTAACACTGTATAATAACTACTAATAATAAAAGTACTAGTTATTATACATCTCGTACGTATCTTAACTGACAAGATAAATCTGATAAATTTTTTTACGTATTGGCACAACACTGTTAGAGTTGTTACATGAACAATTTGACCTGAATATCATGACTATGACTAGAACATCATTGTCTGAGTGCCGTCTAGAGCAGCTTGTTCCAAGCATTACAACGTGTTTTATAGCTAGCTCGAGCGTCGTCCATGAACTCAGAAAATATTGAACAGTCCCACAGCGCCGCCACGTCGGACTCGAAACTCTTTGTCATACAAAGCCCAAGCTATAAATTTATTGTATACTCCAGTTCTCTTCACCACCCTCTCCTGTATTACCTTCGTGTGTGATCATTTTGTTCATTTTTGTACGAATTTTCTTCCTGTTCCAAAGCAGACATTCGAAGCTTTATTAAAATAAAATTTAATGTAGCCAGTAAGCCACAAAAACAAAATAAAATAAAATAACTTTTCACTCCTATTTTGTTCACTCGTTGAAATTTATGTCGTATCTATCATAAGCTGGCCATTCTATGTGTTAAGTTAGGCAAACTAGACCGATCCCACTATATTTATTTATAGCGTTAGTACTAAAATAAATAAAAGTAAAATAAATAAATTAAATAATTTCAATGCAACTACACAAAGTAATAATAATTATAATTTTTTTAACAATTATTTCACCAATTGAGATAACAGCATAAGGATAATCCTTCAAGAGGAGATTATTAATGCAAAATCAATCGTTTTAAACGTTTGCACAAAATTAAAGTAGAAAAGTTTTAACTAAAAGTTGTTATTATTTAATTTTTATTAATTACTAGCGGGCCCGGCGCGCTTTGCTGCGCATTTCAATAATTTTTTGCAAAAGTTGCCCGCGGCTTCGCACGCAATTTCCCGTTGAAAACAGTACACTATATTCACTTATTCTTTTTCTATCACATTCTAAACATTGCTGAGATAATTGATAGTCGTTCCATCGTGAGCCTCTTGGGCGTATTATGAAGGTATGTACCATATTCCTGCCTCTATCTAGCTGTTACCCACGGCTTCGCACGCAAATCTTAAGAACCGAAGTCCTTATATTACTTAGTAAATTTTTTTTTTTACTATAATAAATTTTAGATTAAATTAGTTATATCTCCGATGCCACGATTGAGCTTGCTTTGTTGTCTCGATCGAGAGAATATGTACACACGGAGTTTTGAGAACCATACTTCTGTCAAAAAAAACAACTAAGGTTGATTTTATAACATTCTTTATATTTGTAGCCAACGTAAGATAGTAATTATGATATCTGCATTACTCTTCTGATCAAGCATGAGCATGGTTTATATTAAATAAATATTGCAGTTAAAGGTGAATTTTTACGTCAAATTTGAATTGTATTATCTGGATAGTAAAGTCTATGTTTAACAGTGATTGCAAAAACAGTTTAAACAAAATTTGTCGTTTCTCTTAAGCTTACTCTATGCTTTAAAACTATAAGTGTAATATATGTTTACAAAGAACAGCTGATTAAAAATTTGAAAAGACGTTAACATATGTTTGCTGCAATGCATTTCTTATGGGTATTTCTGTAACCAGTGGGGCGGAATCCTGAATCGGGAAAGGGATGGGCATAGCTTATAAACCTTCTCCGTGGAAAAATACATATACGTACAAATTTTCATCATGATCGGTCCAATAGTTCACGATTCCATAAAGGACAAACATACAAACATTCATTTTTATATATATAGATTTATTGATTCCTAAAATTTATGTTGTGTTTCCTCCGGATTGTTTCCAACAATTTTCAGTGGTTATTGAGATTAAAATAGAAAGAGAATTCGTTCGTTCCACCCAAAAAGATTCAGTGCGTATACCTCAAATAAGTTTTGGACCACAGTTTATACTATTAAAACAAGTTCAAGTAAAATACTTTGTTTTGAGCAACGTCATGCATTCTGAACTTGAAAGATATACAGTTACCTGCAATGCCTTGTTCACCTTGAGGAAGGTCAAATATATAGTGTGACGTGATGAAACCAGTTTGATGAACAGGTTCAAAATCCTAATACGAGTGGTGCAAAAGATCGTGACAGTCAGGATCCATTATTGTGTGCAGTAAACCTCTGACTAGTGCTGACGTGTACTACCGTAACTCCTAGGAATGCGGTGAGTCAGCGACATCTGGAGCCAGAATATCGGCAGGATATTGGTCCACAGTCAGGCCTTACTCATCTTGTGTGCAGTAAACCTCTGCCTAGTGCTGACGTGTACTACCATAACTCCTAGGAATGCGGTGAGTCAGCGACATCTGGAGCCAGAATATCGGCAGGATATTGGCCCACAGTCAGGCCTTACTCATCTTGTGTGCAGTAAACCTCTGCCTAGTGCTGACGTGTACTACCATAACTTTAAGGAAAGCGGTGAGTCAGCGACATCTGGAGCCAGAATATCGGCAGGATATTGGCCCACAGTCAGGCCTTACTCATCTTGTGTGCAGTAAACCTCTGCCTAGTGCTGACGTGTGCTACCATAACTTTAAGGAAAGCGGTGAGTCAGCGACATATGGAGACAGGACATCGGCAGGATATTGGCCTGCAGTCAGGCCTAAATAACTTTGTGTGCAGTAAACCTCTGCCTAGTGCTGACGTGTACTACCATAACTCCAAGGAAAGCGGTGAGCCAGCGACATATGGAGACAGGACATCGCCAGGATATTGGTCTACAGTCAGGCCTAAATAACTTTGTGTGCAGTAAATTTCTGCCTATTGCTGACGTGTACTACCATAAATCCAAGGAATGAGATGAGTCAGAAACATATGGAGACAGTACATCGGCAGCATATTGGCCAGCGGTCAGGCCTTACTCTTTTGTGTGCAATAAACCTCTGCCTACCACGATGTACTAGAGAATACGTTTGAGATATTATCACAATTAGAACCGCATATGCCGGACAACATACCAACGGCACAGCACTGCTTTAATTATCTTCTGAGTCTTTTTTCTTAGAAAGATGAACAAATCGTAGAGAAAAGAAAGATTAGTAATTTTTCTTAAAACCTTTAGAGAATAAAATGTGAAAATCTCCTTGAAGGCCTCAATCAGTGTCTGATATTCCCAAAATTAACATAGAAATAGAAGTACACTTTTCACAAGAATATGCGTTAACAAAGAGTCCTTGTATAAGGGGATTGATGCAATTTATATCCACAATACAAATCGTCCAGTCGAAAAGGCGACAAGGTCTTGTGCAAATGGAAACCTTAGTGCTCTGTAATATAGGTGCAGAGAATGCCAACAAAGCCGAACAAGAAAATTAAAGATAAGCAACTTTTCTTCAAACTACCAGTGGCTACATCATGAAACCCTCCACAAAGACCTTAATTGAATGCGAGATGTAATGAAGAGGCCGCCCAATAAAGGAATCCAGAACAACATCGAGATCCGTTGATGTAATGGTGAGCCATGAAATGCTATGATAAAACTGCAATTCAGTTTGATGGTATTTTGAAGGTGATGAGATAAATCTGTGGAGTAACATCGATCAATAGATACAATTTTTATCTCGCAACGATTTTATCTACGATTACAGTTGAGTTTTCCTAGATTCCTCATGGGTCACCCTTCTCCCCATCAGTAGTAAGGAGCTATACAGAAGGGTACGAATGTATTAGTTTGTATGGACACCTCATTTATAAGTCACGATATCTAGGGAATGCTCAAATATAGCGTGACGCATTGTCACGTACGCCCACATTATCATAACATTACGCTGTACGTGGCGTAATGATAAAAGTTTAAATCTACACAGACTACCGTGAAAACGCGTTCAGAATGTGACTTACTGCCTCGAAATATCGAATCTAACAAAGGTTTTTTCCACATGGGCGAAACGTCGGCAATTTCCGGCCTAAGAACGCTTGCAGGCTTCCATCTCCAAACATGATTTCTTTGAAAATGTTATAACGTACGACACAATTGTTAAATGATATTTTCCCATTTTACTAGTGTAATTAATCGTAAAACCAAATTTCATAATTCAGGTAGGATTTTGTGGCAGAAAAATTCCAGAACTTGCAATACATTGGGTGAATACAGTAATAGCTTATTTAAAATGAGGTTGTTTTCAAATACAGATGGTTCTTCTTTCCCTTAAAACGATCCATTTTTAGAAAATGGATAAGTAAGAAAAAATGTTTTAAGAAAAGAAGAGAGTTAGTTCAGGTACATTATATTACAATTACTTTTCAGCAGAAGAAAAGTTTTACTTGCTTCCTACTCCTTTCTTAGATTATTAGCATCTTCAAAAAACATAACCTTGCCTGGTCCTTTCTTTCACAACATTAAACTTTTGAGATCAAAAATGTAGTAGAAATAGTGCAATTTAAAACCTAGCAATGTTTGATATATTTTATTAATTTATTACTTTGTATGTATTGCATGTTTAGTATTTTAATGTTAAATTTTACTTTACGTCCAAACATAACCAATTCATACGTCTATTTAAAAAAAAAATATACCCTTATTTTTCGAACTACTGCTATATCTAAAACCTTTTATTTCCTTCAATAAAACATCATTGATAAATATTTTGGTACTCAACTTGAAACCTTACGAAATAACTACGTACCTTCGTCATGTATGACTACAGTTTGAACTGTTTGACGAAGGTACGTAGTTATTGTTATTAGTCAATCCGCAATTCAGGGGCATAAAATATGGAAACCAACTTGAAACAAAATTACTATCAACGCACAAGTTCACATGTGACCGAATAAAATATAAAGAAGAATATTGGCTGCGTTTTGCTGTTTTCTATTGACGTCAGAAAATCCCTGTTGCTGAACAGGCGATATATTTGGCGAGGCAGCGCCATTGCAGTGTCCGTGCAAGGCGACACGGTCACGCCATCTCACCTGCCAGTGCCTCAATATATGGCTAGGCCTACACATATATTACATGGCCTACTGTCTGTCATATTGTCGTGTTAACTAGGCACGAGACTTGGACATTCCTATTCTCCAAACCACGTGACAGATCACAAGTGGATATGTTTTGTTTTTGTTATCTTGTTTTAAGATTTCAAAATATTGTGATATTATATGTATTACATACTTTTATTATTTATCTCTGAAGCTTTCAATAATTTCTTTGTTCTCTTAGGACAAGAAGCTTAGAAATTGCACCCAATCCTTTAAGGACCTTTGCGCTGCTGCTTCCGGGGTGACAGGATATTCTGGATGGGTAAGGTTGTAGGTAGGGGCCGCCTCCAATCGAGATTCATGAGGAAGAACTTAGAACACTCAAATCATGTCCCCTAGGTAGAAGGAGAGTGCCTTCTCTGAACCAGCATCACCAGTCAAAGCAGGCATGGTGGCACACCCATGTCTAGACTAGAAAGAACTTTTAACACTTAGTGAAAGAGTCACACCAACTCCAACAGTCATCTCCTGCAGTAAGACCTATCTAATGAACCTTGCACCCCAGAATCTCAACATTAGTGATTCATGGGGTTGTCCAGATTTAAGTGACACATCGGTTTTTGCTGAGGTTCAACTGAAAGTTATAAACCAGCCAGAAGTGACTCCTGATGGATTAAAGTAGATATGTTAATCATAAATATAATTATTAATTTATAAGATGAATACGTTCGAATAATTCTTAAACTTACTTATTATAGGTCTTTGTATTTTGGACTGCCAGTTAAAACGTATTAATAGAGTCGAAAAATATAGGTATGTTTGTTTGAATTCCAAGATAAAATAGATAAACGAGAGACCACTGCCTTGATTAAGAGCAAAACTATTTTCATAAACTTCTTCTACAGACTGAAGAAATGCTGAAATGTAACTGTTTAGCCCCTAAATTGAGAGACTGTATATCATATGAGGGTGAACACTACAAAAATATACATGGTGTAACTGAAATACACCGATAAACAGAAGGTTGTTCCTGGGGTCAAAACAAACATTTGTGTTTATTTACATTACAACTTTTTCTAAACAACCATTAAAGCTAGAAAGTTAAAATTTTCAACGTATGCTAATCTAGTAGGCATCGTCAGTTTTTTTTAAATTGTAAATTTTTAGGCAACACAATTTGAAACGTCGGTTTGATAACATCTTTGATGACGAATTTCTTAAAAATTAATTCTTGTATAAAACATTTACTGCAACCAAAAATTGTTATAAAATTTATTCTAAAAAACTGTACCTCATTAATTTTAAAATCGCTCAAGAGACAAAACATATTTAGGAAGTAGAACCACCTTTTTAAATTGAAGATCTTTGCTACATAATATCTGTTGAAATTTTTAAATATTTACCTTTAATGATTGTTTAGAAAAAACATTTTATGTAAAAACACAAACAGACGGACAGACGGAAAAAAACGCATTTTAGGACATACATTTATAGGGGCTTTATATTATGTTTTGATCCCAGAAACAACCTCCTGAAGTTTGTCGATGTATTTCAGTTTCACCCTGTATATTAATTTAGAAGAAATTTTGCTACTAGTATTCCGCATAGTATATCTGCAATGTGATTATTTTCAGTCTAATTCAAAATTCGAAACCTCGCTAAAATAGGATTTTGCTAGTACCAGATTGGAAACGTACATTTTAGCAGCCACACTTACTAGTTTTTGCAGTAATGTATTGAACTATCCGATTCGCTCTGTTGAAATATTTCATCCAAAAGCACTCCAATCCCAGACGGAATGAAAGATATACAACGGGCCTCCGCAGTGTTGACTCTTCTCGGCAACCACGGACAGGAACTGGGCATCGGTGGGCGACCATCTTGAGACCCGGACTTGTTTCATTCGGTTAAGTCAACATCAGAATTAAGGTAAAGTATTTAATTAGAATAAACCCATTGTGGTCGATATTAGATCTTTTTCAGATCATAAAAAAATTATGTTATCCATTGATACCATCTTTACAGCCCCTGAATTTAAATGTTTCACATATAATACTACCGCCCAATTGTCAAATAACTACTATCAGAACAACGAGACTATAAAATGCTTTAATTATTTTCCTTAATAACAAGTACATTGATTAATGATTTTAAACAATGATACTTCAACGACCTGTTGTCGAACAGTTGTTACTTAACCGCTTACCTGTTAAGCGGTAGGTTACCAGTGCCACTTTCCCAGGTAAAGTGTTAGAGAGGGATTCTTAGCCCTAACTTCGTCTGGTAAAATAAAACATCTTTAATTTACTTTGTTTTATCTGGATATTTCATATGCAAAATTTCAAAGCAAACGGAAATATCTTGGGTTGACATTGAGGGCTAACAGATATTGAGTTTTATCCTGAAAACTTAACTTCAAATGTGGTATACAAGCCACATTACTGGTGGATAATTTTAATTTAAGTGGAGTAAACTTTAATCCAAATTACCTCTTACATTAGGTCACTTCACCTGAGAAAAATAACCTTAAGATGAAGTAAGCTTAATTTTAAAAGTAATACTTTGAAAGTGACGTTTTTTATACTTATTTATGGGAAGTTTAAACAATATATCTTGAAATTAACATGCTGCAATTTTGAAAAATATCAATTGCTTATGTAAGAAATATTTTTTGAACAATTTTGAAGGCAATAATGAACTTGCCACTTAAAATAAATAACGAAAAGTTATTTCGAAAGATCGTTGAAACGATGAGCAAACGAGTCCACTGCACAACTACAAAACTCCTAGAAGCTACCTGTCCATAAAGTAGAGAGGATATATTATAAATATTCTATAGCACCATGAAACCTCTTTGTAGAGTGACGTAGCCGCAGGTATGTGTATACAACTAGATGAGCGCGAGATCTGAGGGTAAAAAGTTTACTTTTGAACAGCGCGAAGCCTCCCACATTCGAAGTTTGACGTTCTGAAAGTTTTATATCCGGGACAATGTTCCAAACGTGCTCCGATCGTAAATTCACGTGGATTTCTTTTAGAACAGAGGTAGAATTCTTTTAAATATTCTTCACCGTTGAGTCTCATTTAATACATTTCAGTACTGTAGCATTCAAAAATTGAGAAAGCTTTTTAGCGTACGTTACTTTCAACTGACTAAAATATTACAATTTGTTGAAGATATATGGATACAACAAAACCCAATGTACTTCATTGGATTATTTTTACTGGAGTAAATGCTCCAATGGGTCTTTATCGTATATCTGGAACAACATTTGCTATAATCGTTAGGCTAATGTTTACGCAAAAAGTATTACCTCAAATAATTATCGTAAATATCGTTTATCGACCATTTAGTCTGCGAGCGAATACAGTAACAAGTGAAATAATTGCTTTTAAATTTATAATCTTCGTCTTGATTAAGTAGTAGGGTAATAAATATAATTTTAAATTATCAAACAAATCTAAACACAAATATCTTTTTCTTATGACACTTATTTTTATGAAGATCTAACAAAACAACTGAATTAATTGTAATAAATACGTATATTTACGTTCGCATTATTAATAATTAATACAAAATTATACTTCTTCATTCACATTAGCTAACATAGTATTTTAATTGCTTCTCAGCTTGGACTGAAATCGGTTTAGCTTAACCATAGTTTCGGTTTATAAACGAAGAAAGTATGTCTTTAATATAATGCACTTAATTTTGGTTCGCATTGTACGATACGATGATTGGAGTTCGTTCGAATCAGTAAAATGACAGAAAGATTGAGTATGCTGCTTTCGAACTAATGCTTATAGCTAAACCTATTTCCTTCTTCAATGAACAATCATTGATAAATGTTTTGCTACTCAATTTGAAAAAGAACAATAACTACGTACATTCATCAAACAGTTCGAACTGTAGTGCATGACTACAGCTTGAACTGTTTGACGAAGTTATGTAGTTATTGTTATTAGTCAATCCGCAATTCAGGGGCATAAAATATGGAAACCAACTTAAAACAAAATTACTATCAACGCATAAGCTCATATGTGACCGAATAAAATATAAAGATGAATATTGGCTGCGTTTTTGCTGTTTTCTATTGACGTCAGAAAATCCCTGTTGCTGAAACAGGCGATATATTTGGCGAGGCAGCGCCATTGCTGTGTCCGTGCAAGGCGACATGGTCACGCCATCTCACCTGCCAGTGCCTCAATATATGGCTAGGCCTACACATATATTACATGGCCTACTGTCTGTCATATTGTCGTGTTAACTAGGCACGAGAGTTGTGGTTTACATGTGGACATTCCTATTCTGCAAACCACGTGACAGGTCACAAGTGGATATGTTTTGTTTTTGTTATCTTGTTCTAAGATTTCAAAATATTGTGATATTATATGTATTAATAATACTTTTATTCTCTATTTCTGAAGGTTTCAATATGTGTTTTTTATTCTCTTAGAACAAGAAGCTTAGAAATTGCACCTAATCCTACAAGGACCTGAGCGCTGCTTCCGGAGTGACAGGATATTTAGGATGGGTTTTGGGTAGGGGCCGCCTCCTATCGAGATTCATGAGGATGAACATAGCACACTAAAATTATTCATTTACAACAGCAACACGTTTAAGCAACAACATTAAGCGGCAAGCTCATTATTGCCTTCAAAATTGTTCAAAAAATGTTTCTTACATAAGTAAGTGATATTTTTCAGAATTGCAGCATATTAATTTCAAGATATTTAAATATCCCATAAGGAAGTAGAAAAACCATCACTTTCAAAGTATTACTTTTAAAATTACCCTTACTTCATCAAAAGGTTACTGTATTTTTCTCAGGTGAAGTGACCTAATTTAAGATGTATTTTGGATTAAACTTTACTCCGCTTTAATTAAAATAATCCACCAGTAATGTGGCTTGTATACCACATTTGAAGTTAAGTTTTCAGGCCAAAACTCAATATCTGGTAGCCCTCAATTTGAACCCAAGATATTTCCGTTTGCGTTTAAATTTAGTATGTGAAATATCCAGGTAAGCGGTTAAGTAACAACTCTTCGATAACTTGAACAAGATCGTTGAAGTATCATCGTTTCAAATCATTATCAATGTACTTGTTATTGAAGAAAACTAATTAAAGCATTTTGTAGTCTCGCTGGTCTAATAGTAGTTATTTGACAATCGGGCGGAAAAGATTGAATCAATGGATCAAAAAATCTTTAATGAGCACAAAAAGGTCTAATATCGTTCACAATGGGTTTATTTTAATTAAATGCTTTTACTCCAATTCTGATGTTGACTTAACCGGATGTAACAAGTCCGGATCTCAAGCAGGCGGCCCACTGCTGCTCAGTTCCTGTCTGTGGTTGCCGAGAAGAGTCAACACAGCGGAGGCCCTGTTGTATTATCTTTCATTCCGTCTGGGATTGGAGTGCTTTTGGATGAAATATTTCAACAGAGCGAATCGGATAGTTCAATACATTACTGCAAAAACTAGTAAGTTTGGCTGCTATAATGCCATCATCTGATACTAGGGAAAGCCTATATGGGTAGGTTTCGAATTGGGCTGAAAGTAAATACATTCTTGGATATATTGTGCAGAAACTTAGTAACATTATTTTATTCTAAATTAACGTGCAGGGTGTAACTGAAATACAACAGCAAACATCAGGAGGTTGTTCCTGGGGTAAAACAAACCAAGAATTTCCTATTTATGTATGTCCTAAAATTAATCGTTTTCCATGTGTTTGGGTTTTTACATTCGAATTGTTTCTAAACAACCATTAAAGGTAGAAAGTTAAAATTTTCAACATATACTAATCTAGTAAAGATCGTCAATAAAAATCTTTTTTATACTGCTTAAATACTTACACCAACTTTTAAAACAAGAAAAATACTCTGCAACTTGGAAAAACTTGGAGGTATTGTATGTTAATAGGTTAAAATACATGCCATAACTTTTTTATCTTTTGAGAGGTTTCAAATAATGAGGCACCGTCTCTTTTAGAATACATTTTATAACAGTTTTTGATTCTAGTACATTTTTATACATGAAGTAGTTTTTAAGAAACTCATCATCAAATATTTTAACAAGCAACCGTTTTAAATTTTATCGACTAAAAGTTTTTAATTTTTGAAAATTGTCGATCTTAACTAGATTAGCATACGTTGAAAATTTTCCTTTAATGGTTGTTTAGAAAAATATTTAGTGTAAGAAAACACAAACAGATTGTTTTGACGCCAGGAACAACCTTCTGAAATTTTGTCAGTGTATTTCAGTTACACCGTGTATATTTTTGAAGTATTCATCCTCATATGATATACAGTCCCTCAATGTAGGAGCTAAAAAGTTATATTTCAGTATTTCTCGAGTCCACAGAAGAAGTTTTTGAAAATGTCTTGTTCTTCATCAAGTCAGTAGTCTTCGGTAACTTTTTACTTTCCTTGTCTCGTTTATCTTGGAATTCGCGGTCAGTTTCAAACAAACATACCCTAATTTCTAGACTCTATTAGTATGTTTTAACTGTCATTCCAAAATACAAAGATCTATAATGAAAACATTTAAGTATCATTCGATCGTGTTGCTCTTGTAAATGAATAATTTGATTTACGAGTAAGATGTCCACTTTTAACCAGCAGTAGTCACTTCTGGCTGGTTTATACCTTCTAGTTGAACCCACAGTGGGTACAGCAAAAACCGATGTGTCACTTAAATCTGGGCAATCCTAAGGATCACTAACCGCAAATATTGCGATTCTGGGGTAGAAGGTTTATTTGATAGGTCTGGTCTACTGCAGGATATGACTATTGGAGTTGGTAGAGATCTTTCCCTAAGTGTCAAAGTTTCTTTCTAGACTAGACATAAGGTTGTGTCCCATGCCTGCTTTGACTGGAGAGGCTGGTTCAGTGAAGGCACTCTCCTTCTTCCTAGGGGACATGATTTGAGTGTCCTATGTTCTTCCTCATGAATCTCGATAGGAGGCGGCCCCTACCCACAACCCATCCTAAATATCCTGTCACTCCGTATTGCTATTAGTCAAGCAATAACTCCGTACCTTCGTCTGTAGTGTACGACTACAGTTTGAACTGTTTAACAAAGGTACGTAGTTATTGTTATTAGTCAAGTTGAGTACTAACAAATTTATCAATGATTGTTTATTGAAGAAGTAATAATTTATAGTTATAATCATTAGTTCGAAACGCAGAATACTCAATCCTTCTATCATTTTACCGATTCGAAAGACCTCCAATCATCATATCATATAATTCGAACGAATCAAATGAATTATATTTACTTCGTTTGTAAACCGAAACTAAGGCTAAGCTAAACCAATTTCAGCCTAAGATGAGAAACATTAAAATACTATGTTAGCTAATTTGAATGAAGAAGTATAATGTCTAAATATAGTAATAGATAGTAATTTTGTTTCAAGTTGGTTTCCATTTTATATAGCCCTGAACTGCGGATAATAACAATAACTATGTACCTTCGTCAAACAGTTCAAACTGTAGTCATAAAATATAGTCATATCAGTGATTTTTAATTGAAAAATAAATAGATTTAGATATATCTGTAGTTTGAAAGTGTATTTATTTTAAATCCCTATTCGTATGAATTGGTTCTGCTTGGACGTAATGTATATTTAACATTAAAATAGTAAACTTGCAGAACATACAAAGTATTAAATAAAAAAATTAATATAATATATTATTAAACATTGTGCTTACTTTTAAATTGCATTATTTATACTAAATTTGTGACATTATAAATTTTATGATGTGTAAGAAAGCACCGCACAAGACCAATTTTTTTTAAGAAATGCTAGTAATGTAAGGAAGGAATATGAAGTAAAAAGTGGGAATTGTTCCAAACGTCAAAAATAATATTTTCTTACATAACCATTTTCCATCTTTCATACCATTTTCTAAAAATTGATCATTTTAAGGGAAGTAAGAACCATCAATATTTGAAAAAACTTCATTTTTATATTAGTTATTACTGTATTCACACAATGGTACCTACATATATATTACAGTATTATTGGGTTTAAGTATTGCAGAGTTCTGGAATTTATTCCTGCAACTAAATCTAAACTGAAAAATGAAATTTGGTTATACAATACTAATCGCACTTTTAAAATGTGAAAATATCATTTAACAATTCTGTCGTACGGTATAAAATTACCAAAAAAGTCGTTTTTGTAGATGAAACCCGGCAAGCGTTCTTAGGCCGGAAATTGCTGGAGTTTCGCCCAGGTGGAAAAATCGTACGTTAGATTCGGTATTTTAGAAGCAGTACGTCTCGTTCTGAACAGCGTTTTCAGGGTACACTGTGTAGATTTAAACTTTTATCAACACGCCACGTACCACGTACAGCGTACCGTGATGATAATGTGGGCGTACGTGACAATGCGTCACGCCATATTTGAGCATTCCCTAGATATCGTGACTTATAAATGAGGCGTCCATACAAACTAAAAAAAACTCGTACCCTTCTGTGTAGCACCTTAATACTGATGTCAAGTGAAAAGTCCCAGTAGGTGGTTATCATTCCCTTGTGTCTTTGTGTTTGTACGACATGTTGTAGATTATAGATGATATGTAATCCGGTTTTACCCGGTGGGGAGAAGGATGACCCAAGAGAAATCTAGGATAACGCAACTGTAAACATAGATTATTAATGTGTATATTACTTTTAAAATCTTTGAGAGATAAAAAGCATGTTACTCCATACATATCTCATATATTTCAACATACTAACCAACCAAATTGGGTTTCATCATAATATTTCATGGCACATCATTACAGCACTGCAAATAATTTATGGATCTCGATGTTGTCCTGGATTCCTTTATGGTCTTTGGTCTCTACATTACATCTTGTATTTAATTAAGGTCTTTGAGGAAGGTTCCATGATGGTTGCCAATGGTGGTTTTTAAGAAAGGTTGCTGATCTTTAATTTTTCCTGTTCAGCTTTTTGGCATTCCCTGCGCCTCTTTCACAGGGATTTTAGGTTTTCTTTTTAACAGGATCTTGTCGCTTTTTTGACTGGACGATGTTTGTTGCGGACCGAAAGTCCATCCAACCCCTTGAACAAGGATTCTTTTGGAAATTGAGCTTTTTGCCATGATACCTTTGGGAATCTCACACACTGATTTAGGTCTTCATTGAGATTTTCATGTTGCTACCTCTGTCGGTTTTAAGAAAAGTTACTGATCTTTCTATTCTCCACAATTTTTTCAACTTGAAATATGCTGCTGATGTCCTGGCTCCATATGTCGCTGACTCGCCTCTTTCTTTTGAGTTTTGGTAGTACACGTCAGCGCTAGGCAGAAGTTTACTGCACACAAGATGTGTAATGCCTGACTGTGGGCCAATATGCTGCCGATATTCTGGCTCCAGATGTCGCTGACTCACCGCATTTCTAGGAGTTACGTAGTACACGTCAGCACTAGGCAGAAGTTTACTGCACACAAGATGTGTAATGCCTGACTGTGGGCCAATATGCTGCCGATATCCTGGCTCCAGATGTCGCTGACTCACCGCATTTCTAGGAGTTACGTAGTACACGTCAGCACTAGGCAGAAGTTTACTGCACACAAGATGTGTAATGCCTAAATGTGGGCCAATATGCTGCCGATATCCTGGCTCCAGATGTCGCTGACTCACCGCTTTCCTTACAGTTATGGTAGTACACGTCAGCAATAGGCAGAAGTTTACTGCACACAAGATGTGTAATGCCTGACTGTGGGCCAATATGCTGCCGATATCCTGGCTCCAGATGTCGCTGACTCACCGCTTTCCTTAAAGTTATGGTAGTACACGTCAGCAATAGGCAGAGGTTTACTGCACTCAAGATGAGTAATGCCTGACTGTGGGCCAATATGCTGCCGATATCCTGGCCCCAGATGTCGCTGACTCACCGCTTTCCTTACAGTTATGGTAGTACACGTCAGCAATAGGCAGAAGTTTACTGCACACAAGATGTGTAATGCCTGACTGTGGGCCAATATGCTGCCGATATCCTGGCTCCAGATGTCGCTGACTCACCGCATTTCTAGGAGTTACGGTAGTACACGTCAGCACTAGGCAGAAGTTTACTGCACACAAGATGTGTAATGCCTAAATGTGGGCCAATATGCTGCCGATATCCTGGCTCCAAATGTCGCTGACTCACCGCATTTCTAGGAGTTACGGTAGTACACGTCAGCACTAGGCAGAAGTTTACTGCACACAAGATGTGTAATGCCTAAATGTGGGCCAATATGCTGCCGATATCCTGGCTCCAGATGTCGCTGACTCACCGCTTTCCTTAAAGTTATGGTAGTACACGTCAGCACTAGGCAGAGGTTTACTGCACTCAAGATGAGTAAGGACTGACTGTGGGCCAATATGCTGCCGATATCCTGGCTCCAGATGTCGCTGACTCAGCGCATTTCTAGGAGTTTATGGTAGGACACGTCAGCACTAGGCAGAAGTTTACTGCACACAATAATGGATCCTGACTGTCACGGTCTTTTGCACCACTCGTATTAGGATTTTGGACCTGTTCATCAAACTGGTTTCATCACGTCACACTATATATTTGACCTTTCTCAAGGTGAACAAGGTATTGCAGGTAACTGTATATCTTTCAAGTTCAGTAGTATGCATGACGTTGCTCAAAGCAAAGTATTTTACTTGAACTTTTTTTAAGTGCAGGAAAGTGCCAATAGTATAAACTGTGGTCCAAAACTTATTTGAGGTATAAGCACTGAATCTTTTTGGGTGGAACGAACGAATTCTCTTTCTATTTTAATCTCAATAACCACTGAAAATTGTTGGAAACAATCCGGAGGAAACACAACATAAATTTTAGGAATCAATAAATAATTAATACCAATGAAATAATAACAACATTTAGTTAAAACGTCTATAGCTTAATTTTGTGCAAACGTTTAAAAAGATTTATTTTGCATTAATAATCTCCTCTTCAAGGATTATCCTTATGCCGTTATCTCAATTGGTGAAATAACGGTTTAAAAATTATAAGTATTCTATTGTAACGTAATTCTATTAAATTTATTTTAAATTTAATTGTTTTACTTTTATTTATTTTAGTACTGACGCTATAAATAAATATAGTAGAATCGGTCTAGTTTGCCTAACTTAACACAGTGAGTGGCCAACTTATTAATTATGATAGAAACGACGTACATTTTAAACGAGTGAACAAAATATGAGTGAAAAGTTATTTTATTTTATTTTTGTTTTTGTGGCTTACTGGCTACATTAAATTTTACTTTAAATAAGCTTCGAATGTCTGCTTTGGAACAGGAAGAAAATTCGTAGAAACATGAACGAAATGATCACACACGAAGGTACTCCAGGTGAGGGTGGTGCAAAGAGCTGGAGTATACAATAAATTTATAGCTTGGGCTTTGTATGACAAAGAGTTTCGAGTCCGACGTGGCGGCGCTGTGGGACTGTTCAATATTTTCTGAGTTCATGGACGACGCTCGAGCTAGCTATAAAACACGTTGTAATGCTTGTAACAAGCTGCTCTAGACGGCACTCAGACAATGATGTTCTAGTCATCATATTCAGGTCAAATTATGAATCTCAAACAACTCTAACAGTTGTGTCAATAGGTTAAAAAATTTATCTTATTTATCTTGTCAGTTAAGATACGTACGAGATGTATAATAACTAGTACTTTTATTATTAGTAGTAGCAAAGATAAATACTTTAAGGGGAGTCGATACTCCAAGAAGACAATTTTGATGTTAGTGACGTTAAAACTTAAAAACAAAATTATTGACTCTAGATACTTAACTAAACAAATAGGTGGTTTTTAATTGTTTTGTATTGATTATATATATTTTTGAAATTTATATTCTAAGAAAACTACTCCACCAATTATTGTGTTCTATGTCTCAAATGAAAGATACTGAAATCATTTAAAAATCCATGTATCTTCATATTCATAACTTTATTACAAGTATGGCAAAAAAAACACACACACACACACATACATAAAAATAAAAATATAAAAATAAGTGTCATAAGAAAAATATACTTGTGTTTAGATTTGTTTGATAATTTAAAATTATATTTATTACCCTACTTATTAACACTATGTATTTGATCAAGACGAAGATTATAAATTTAAAAGCAATTATTTCACTTGTTACTGTATTCGCTCGCAGACTAAATGGTCGATAAACGATATTTACGATCATTATTTGAGGTAATACTTTTTGCGTAAACATTAGCCTAACGATTATAGCAAATGTTGTTCCAGATATACGATAAAGACCCATTGGAGCATTTTCTCCAATAAAAATAATCCAATGAAGTACATTGGGTTTTGTTGTATCAAGATATCTTCAGCAAATTGTAATATTTTATATTTTAGTCAGTTGAAATTAACGGACGCTTAAAAGCTTTCTCAACTTTTGAATGCTGCAATACTGAAATGTATTAAATGAGACGCAACGGTGAAGAATATTTAAAGAAATTCTAATATATATTCTAAAAGAAATCCACGTGAATTCACGATCGGAGCACGTTTGGAACATTGTCCCGGATATAAAACTTTCAGAACATCAAACTTCGAATGTGGGAGGCTTTGCGCGTTTCAAAAGTAAACTTTTTACCCTCAGATCTCGCGCTCATCTAGTTGTATACACATACCTGCGGCTACGTCACTCTACAAAGAGGTTTCATGGTGCTATAGAATATTTATAATATATCCTCTCTACTTTATGGACAGGTAGCTTCTAGGAGTCTTGTAGTTGTGCAGTGGACTCATTTGCTCATCGTTTCAACGATCTTTTGAAATAACTTTTCCATATTTCTAAAAGAAATATTTGCCGCTTAAAATGTTCTTTGTTAACGTCTGTGATTTTTTTCACACAGCAAAGTTTTTTTCTATGAAAGAAATGAATAAACCTAAGTTTTTTTATTTCAATTCATACGGAATTAATAATGTTAAATTATTAATTATTCATGACTGAGTAAATTATTATTCAGTATATCAATGAGTAAGATATGTGACACTGTTTGAATACGTTGTAATTGTAAAAAGATATCATTTCCTGTGTTAAAAGTGTATCTCAAAGTTAAGATTTCCGATAATTAATGATATGTTAGAGTCAGATTCCGTTATATGCCCCCAACGCTTAAGCTTTTTTCAATGAACTTAGAACATTATAAAACGATGAAGTTGAGTAACAGAACTAACATTCCATCAATCAACAAGCATTTCCAGGTATTGAGATTGTTGTCGCTGTTATCTTATCTTTCTCGAGAATCCCAATTACGGCAGGTAGCGCGGCATCACATGATTATTTAAGTTTTTTGCACGGTACATAATTGCCTTTCCATTACAATTCAGTTTATATTTCTGATCAGCCCCTCTAGAATTTGATATTTTACTGATAGGTACTATCTCGAGGGATGTTTTTCTTTCGTTGACATCAGCGCGGGGCAGCACCAACGGTGGTGCCGAGTCCCGCGCTGATGGCCGGAGGCACTCGCATTTTGGGTGGCGGAGTGTGATCAAGAATAAAAACAAGTTTTGTGTGTTTTTTCAATAAAGCGTTTAGTTTTTGTTTGGTAATGTTTGTTTTTGTTGAATTTTTGTGTTTGGAGAAATGTAGGGGTGTGGTCGATGTAATTCGTAAGTACCCTTTTTTCTTAGCTATTAACCAATTGTAATTCATTATAATCATCCGTAAATTAAAAATTAGCGTTGGGGGCATAATTTTAGTTCTGTTACTCAACTACATTGTTTTATAACGTTCTAAGTTCATTGAAAAAAGTTTAAGCGTTGGTGGCATATAACGGAATCTGACCTATGTTAGTTCTTGGATTTGATTTTGCCAACTGAGACTATGGTGCAATTCCACTACAAGACATTGTTCCACTGGGAACTGCTTCCAACTGATCAAATGGTATGACTCAACACAGACAGTTATATGTCCGTGTGGGAATGTTTGAATGTTATGTTGTTGCAGTTATGTGTGTTGCTGTAGAATACATTAACCGAACACCATGCAACACAATGAAAGTAGGAACTAGGCCAGTTGTACCATTTGTGTCGTGTAGGACTAGCGTGTACTTCATCATGGCCTAGTGATTGATACTAGCTTCAATTTAGTAATGAATTCACGAAGATCTGATTCAATTTTTTTACAATATTTTTCTCAATGACACAGCTATATGAACTCACATTATAATAGTACCTCTGGATCATTCGGAAGAAATAGGTAGGTTTTATGATAAATGAAATATTAATAATGTACTAAATATCTCAAAAACAGTTTGAGACACAAAACATTGTTCGTAACAAAAAATCTAGAAAATTGTATATACATTGCAAAATTTTTTTTTTCATTTTGTCTACTTTCATAAATGATGTGGGTAGTGATTTTGTAAAAATTTCAAAAATAACCACAAATCTAGCCAATAACCTAAGCCAAGGTATTTATAACATAAATTTTTTGTTCAACATTTTTACTTGTTTACACATTTCTGTCCCCACATCTTAGTAATAGAGTTTTGCATGCAATTAATATCTTATATACCATTTGAAATACAAAAAAAAATAGTTGTAAAATCTTTAGCAAATTGTATGAAATCGTAGAAGCATGTTTTTTTCTATGTCCAAAAATAACGAGTTTGGATATTTTAAGTTTTAACGACCACCATATTCAAAGAAAATGTCGTAGAACGCCTGCCAAGATATTTATAACATGAATTTTTGTATCAAGTTTCGTGTTTTTTTGGGACAGTTATTTAAGTTTATGTATACATACAGTAATGAATTTTGGAACGGGGGTTGTTTTAGGGTCTGGGGGTTGTATGATTTATGTTTGGTAAAGTTATGCAGAACAATCACTAACTTCTACCATGGAAAAATTGCAATAGGCTGATTTTTCAAACAAATTTACATAAAACTATTACCTTTAACTTTACATCAAAATATAGAACACGTTCCTATTTAGTAGCTATACAAATAAAGTAAATGGTGGTGTCATAATTGAACGAGTTGGACTTCACAAACGATCTAGAGGGTAAAGGAAGAAGCCGTATTTATGATTATATTATTATTTTTCCATGATTAAAAATCCATGAAAAAAATACCAATGTGTGTAAGTGGCCTAAAACATAAAAACCAAACCCATCTTTTTTTATTTCAAATGTATATGATTTGCGATCCTTGGGTTAAAAAAAGAATGGTATTCAATATAGTAAAAAAAAAAACTATTAAATAGACTTTTGACAGATTAATTCTGTCGTAACTTTTAAAATCGAGCTAGGATATGAAAACGAGGTTTTCACATCGTATGCCACAATGGATCATCACAGATACCCAGAGTGTTAGTTATCACGCGGAGTAACTAAGTTTAAACTATAGCTGTAATAACGTGATACGGTGGGCTCACTGATGGCAAGCACGGCACGACTGCATATTCACTCAACTGGCAGCCCAACACACGCCACGCGACCAATGTCACGGAGGCATGTGTCCGCAGAACAGTTTGTTCACTGAGGGTAGGCACGACACAGCTGCATATTTACTCAACTGACAGTTCTATACAAGCCACTCGGCTGATGTAACAGAGGTGTGTGTCCGTTGTACTGTTTGATCTGGGAGGGCAGGCTCGATAAGGCATCATATTCACTCAACTGACAGTCTTACATAAGTCTCGTCGCCTGGCCGATGTCACGGAGGTGTGTGTCTACTGAACTGTTTGATCTTGGTGAGCAGGCACGACACGGCTGGTTATTCACTCAACTGATCACTCAACTGACAGTCCTACATAAGTCTCGTCGCCTGGCCGATGTCACGGAGGTGTGTGTCTACTGAACTGTTTGATCTTGGTGAGCAGGTACGACACGGCTGGTTCACTCAACTGATCACTCAACTGACAGTCCTACACAAGTCTCGTCGCCTGGCCGATGTCACGGAGGTGTGTGTCTACTGAACTGTTTGGTCTGGGTGAGCAGGCACGACACGGCTGGTTATTCACTCAACTGACAGTCCTACACAAGTCTTGTCGCCTGGCCGATGTCACGGAGGTGTGTCTCCGCTGAACTGTTTGGTCTTGGTGAGCAGGCACGACACGGCTGGTTATTCACTCAACTGACAGTCCTACACAAGTCTCGTCGCCTGGCCTATGTCACGGAGGTGTATGTCCGCTGAACTGTTTGGTCTTGGTGAGCAGGCACGATACGGCTGGTTATTCACTCAACTGATCACTCAACTGACAGTCCTACATAAGTCTCGTCGCCTGGCCGATGTCACGGAGGTGTGTCTCTACTGAACTGATTGGTCTTGGTGAGCAGGCACGACACGGCTGGTTATTCACTCAACTGATCACTCAACTGACAGTCCTACACAAGTATTGTCGCCTGGCCTATGTCACGGAGGTGTGTCTCTACTGAACTGATTGGTCTTGGTGAGCAGGCACGACACGGCTGGTTATTCACTCAACTGATCACTGAACTGACAGTCCTACACACGTATTGTCGCCTGGCCTATGTCACGGAGGTGTGTGTCTACTGAACTGATTGGTCTTGGTGAGCAGGCACGACATGGCTGGTTATTCACTCAACTGATCACTCAACTGACAGTCCTACACACGTATTGTCGCCTGGCCTATGTCACGGAGGTGTGTGTCTACTGAACTGATTGGTCTTGGTGAGCAGGCACGACATGGCTGGTTATTCACTCAACTGATCACTCAACTGACAGTCCTACACACGTATTGTCGCCTGGCCTATGTCACGGAGGTGTGTGTGTCTACTGAACTGATTGGTCTTGGTGAGCAGGCACGACATGGCTGGTTATTCACTCAACTGATCACTCAACTGACAGTCCTACATAAGTCTCGTCGTCTGGCCGATGTCACGGAGGTGTGTTTCTACTGAACTGTTTGGTCTGGGTGAGCAGGCACGACACGGTTGCTTATTCATTTAACTCACAGTCTTACATACGTATTGTCACCTGGCCTATGTCACGGAGTTGTATGTCCGCTGAACTGTCCTTCGTATGCCCCGGCCCGATGCGGTTACGAAAGTGTATACTCGCTCAACTGTGTTGGCCATATACTTGTGTAGGTATTAACACACCGTAATGCATTAATGTCTGAATTACTTAATACAGTTCATTATAATATTTAAAGCATTAGTACATTACTTGAATAGGTATTTACCCACTTTAATTGCAAACTATATACTTTATTATTTCGTAAAGGATGTTCGCATGTGGTTTGTATTTAGTTTTAATTTTAAAAGAGAAAGGGAGCGCTTTAAGTACCTTTAAGTGGTAAAACATGTGTAATTTGTGCGGAAAAAGTCATCTTTGTAATTTACT
This sequence comes from Homalodisca vitripennis, assembly GCF_021130785.1. Taxonomy (NCBI): domain Eukaryota; kingdom Metazoa; phylum Arthropoda; class Insecta; order Hemiptera; family Cicadellidae; genus Homalodisca; species Homalodisca vitripennis. The sequence continues at coordinate 227,242,210 of NC_060207.1, forward strand.
TTCTTGCACCTTTAAGATAGTCGTCGATAATTCCAGATCTCCTTATAATTTTAAAATAGTAAACGAAAACTTGGGTAATATTTTAATGTTAACCGGTAGTCTACTTGACTACTTGACATTACGAAACGTGCTATCACGGAGAAGTCGTTCCCTTACCCAAAAACTCAGAAATTAACAAATACCACTTTTGTGGTATGAAATTCGAAAGGAAAAGCATTATTTTACTTAATCGTAGGTTTTATCTTTAATTTTTATCTGTGTTAAAGGCAAGTATTGAAAAAATGCACATTGAATTCAATTTAAAGTTTCTATACGTACTATGTACAAGTGGACGTGTATTGTCAGCCTCTCTACAGACTGTGAAATGCTATCACGCAGTCTAAGCAGATAAACTCAGATGTTGTTAGTCACTCATAATTATTCGAAATGGTGAATTGAATTTCAAAAAAAAAAAAAACAAAGTAATAATAATATAAAAACTACAATTTGAATGTTTTAGGCTACAGGAGAATGTGGGATTTTATACACATTAAAACTTATATTATATTTAAAGTCTCAATATAACCTACAACTTTATTTATACAAAGAAAAAGATTAAACCAAACATTAATTTCTATATTTATCTATTTAGATTACTCGTAACTTAAAGTAAAGTAATCAATTTCGTGCATAATGTTCCCTAGAAATACTGTAATTTATTAATGAAATCAACTCTCTGGTACTTAGATTCTTCGTCTGCATGTTCCATATCGAAAATGGTTCATAAAAATGCAAGATCAATACCCTCAGGAAGAGGAGGTCAGATCTTAGATCTGGTGCACACGCAAACACGCTGTTAACTCACACAGTTGATCAAAATAGCCACACTCACTGTTCCGGGATGATTACACAAACATTACCTTTTCTTGTGATACCTGCTGGGGAGTGCTCATCTTACCCATAAACAGTTGGGCGTGGTTCTATATTTGTCGCTGTACTACGTAGTAGGCTTGGTGGGGATTGAATTGAATTCAAACTGAGAGGCAACAAAAATCACAAACCTTCTGAAGTAGTTAGTAGTTTTTCTATGCCTAAGACATGCATGGCTACAGCCTTAATATCACAATGAAAGGCAAGAAAACTAGCAAGCTAAGGAAATGCAAGCAAAAAATGGAGTGACCTAGTTTCTGTTTAGAGGTTAAAGGTAGGGTTGGATTTGCTTATGGGCTGAATAGGCTATAGCCCTGGGCGGCAGAATTCAGGGGACAGAAAATTTTTGTAAAAAAGTATTAAAATAAAATGATTCCAAAAGTTAAAAATATGTGAAAAATATCTTGTAATAAATTTGTAAACATGACAATTTGTAAATTGGAATTGTTTAAACAATCTTTCGCTTAATATATTTAATTTATTTCGTAGTTCTAACATTAATGAAATATGGTATGTTCCGGGACGCGACAGTATTCGCCCCCAAGTAGTCAGCTGATAGCTTTGGGCCTCTGGGACTTGAAGGTATCGTTTGGCCCATCGCAGTACCAAGGTAAGAGTCTACATGATGGTGGGGGGGTGGGGGGAGGGTGGAAAATTATGGATAGCCCAGGGGCGGCAAATCTTCAAATCAGCCTCTGGTTAAAGATGGGTCTCAATGTGAGGCTGAAGTATTTCAAGAGGTAATTGTATAAGCAACGTTTCTACGTGGGCGTGAACAAGAAAACTTAGATGTTAGTTATAATATCAGGTTAATAATCGTGCTCATATATTTTATTAAATAAACAACCAAACCTACAAAATAACGTCATCACGTGTTGCTAAATCATCATCACAATTAACAAGTTAATGTGATATATGTAATATGTAATAACTTTTACGGTATATTTATTTTGTTTTCAAATTGTTTACAAAATTGTCAAAATTTTATAATTTTACTCCCTGTAATAATAAGTTAAGTAAAAAGAGGTTTTTTCTTTTTCCTGTATTCAGAGAATGTATTTCAAAGGGGTATAAATTTAACTTAAAATGTTTTTTCAACCCAAATCTATTTTTCTACCGTAATAATAAACGCTTTGATAAAGAATCAAAATATTACGAACTGTTTCGTAAAATTCTTAAATCGTTATATCGCTATTTATATGTTGCAGTACTACTATATATTACTTTGACGCTCATTCTACACGATGGTTGGCTATTTCTTACTTCCCACGGTCTCTACAGCTACTGATCGAGTAAAGGTCACCATCGTAATTACCCTTCCCCACCATCATTGCTGCGCTCCCACAAGTCGATCTCGTGTTGGCGAGCCATTCTGTATCAACCCCTCCTTATCTTGTATCTACGCGGCTTTATATCTCAGGATTTACCACACCAACACTTATCTTGTGTATCTCTGCGGCTTTATATAGTACGATTTACCACTCCAACACTTATCCTGTGTATCTCCGCCGCTTTATATCTTAGGATTTACCACACCAACACCTTATCTTGTGTATCTCTGCGGCTTTATATAGTACGATTTACCACTCCAACACTTATCCTGTGTATCTCCGCCGCTTTATATCTTAGGATTTACCACACCAACACTTATCTTGTGTATCTCTGCGGCTTTATATAGTACGATTTACCACTCCAACACTTATCCTGTGTATCTCCGCCGCTTTATATCTTAGGATTTACCACACCAACACCTTATCTTGTGTATCTCCGCGGCTTTATACCTCAGGATTTACCATACCAACAATTATTTTGTATCTCCGCGTCTTTATATTACCAACACTTATATTACTATTCAAAGTTGTTCTTTTGTTATTAAACCGAATTTTACGTGCTTGAATTCTAATATAAAATAAGTATAAACAATAATTCAAATATTTCATCGATAAAACTCTATTTATCTATTTAATAAACATGTAAATTTATTATACAACCTCCCAAAAACTTTAAAAAAATTATCTGCAATGTTACCTTATTATTTTGACTAAAAGTTTGTTTTGCTGTTAAAGCATTCTAACCTGCTTATTTTTAATTACTCGTTGTTTTAATGTTAGTTACTAGTCTAGGAGCCGAAAGCCAAATTGCATTATATTATAAGACCACAGCCTGATTTATTGAAATTGATAGAGCAATATTTCCAAATAAAATAAGATTGTCAGCCACGCTGGATTTTCTAATGACTGAAATGATAGAGTATCAAAAGGGTAAACAATATTAAACTATAATTCTTTCTCAGATCATATTTTTTCTACGCTGACATACCTAATAACTATTACCTGACATATAAATAATAGTTGTTTCTCTGTCAGACACCTGATATATAGACTGAATGTCGTCACGTCCAGAGTCTCTATGTAGTTAGTTGAGGCTGATTTAGCAGTCAATTATTTATGTTTCGGACGGTTGATTTTAAGTGTATCAAGCTATAAATACTACAAGGTGATAAAAAATATCATTTAATATTTTTAACCCTTGTGATGCCCTGCCGTTTGACCAACAAAATTACCGCGACTTAGTGGTTTTATTTACTTTTCAGTGGAAAATCCTCAATGGATTAAATTCTTACCAATAAAATTCAGTTGGTGTAGTTATGAAATGCAAATTGTCTCTTGGATCTTGGACTTTTGAGCTTCATTGTGAGCAAAATACATAATAACACATCGATCACAGGATCTGAACTTATTGCAAGTAATTGTAGTGCAATTCTTATAACTTACTACAGGTGCATGCTCATAAATCGGACAATTCCTGCTTAGTATACCTAATTAGTTCTCTCCCTCAGGCTCTCCTAAGTAATAACCAATTTACAACCTTACCTGAAGCGGACCTTACCTCATTATCTATTCATTAGCTGTGGAGGAAAAGATAATGAAGAATACCTACAAGATTGCTACAGAACAGTATTTATTCACTGCATTTTTGTAATTAATTGTTTTCGATTGACAATTCAATTTAACAAATGCATTTAGTTTTTAAATGACGAATTGTCGTAGGGAAAATTATTTGAAATTATTTAATACACGTCGGAAAAGCTGTCAGAAGTAGTAAAAGAAGAGTTAGAAATCAAATAAGATACAGCATATAGTATTGGATGAGTCTGGACAATATTATCAGAATAATATTATTTGTTCCATAATATTTTCCCTTAAAAATACACACTTTAAGGGTATAACCCACCCTTTTTCAACATGAAGTATAAAGAATCAATGCTTTTATCGTGCATACGTTATTCCATAAAATAGTATGTTAGGAGTTTATAGGTAAAGTCCTAGTTTTCTAAAGTCAAAAACAATTAATTCTCGAAAGCGCTCATTTGAAACTACAAATGTTTCAATTCTACACCCAATCTGATTTGTATTTCATCTCGTATTCAGTTGCAATTGGTGAAATGTTTAATACCAATTTATTTTAAATTCGAAGAGTCCAAATGACGTATTGGCGTTGTACGGAAAATGTCTTTTGCTCTACTAGACCTTCATCCGTTTGCTTCATGGGCTCTGAACAGCTATCCCATGCCAACGTGTATTCCATAAATGTCCATGCGAATTTTGGTTGAAATCAATGAATGCCTAGGTCCTCCAGGATTGTTGTATAGATAAACATTTACTTGTGTGCCACCTCCTCCTTGCTCCAAGGGCGATTGCGAACTAAAGTTTATTCTAAAAAAGGTTTTAAATTTCTAGTTACATCCTCTTAGATCTAACGCAAATGCATCTAGACTAACGAGTAGTTGTGAAGAGAGTGAGGGTTACTCTACAATACCGCCTCTTCTCGCTCACTAAAGAACTCCGACAACGAGGTAGTATGAGTTAATTCCAGGACGTCTAAGTCGATTTTCGTAAAGATCCGTTAAAGAATTAACTGATCTGGATTGACTGATATGTAGGTCATATGATACATCGACGCATAGGTGATCCGATTAAATATGGTAGGATTGGTCGATCATACATCTACCTAATTTTAAGTTTGGTTACAGAAAACAAAAATAAAAGTTCCAAAATTCTACTCATGCTTGAAATAATGAGGTTGCAAAAAGTTTTTGAAATTGGCTTAGCGTCGGCGATTCAACTCAGATTAGTCTAAAATCAGTTACCTATGTTTTCATCAGTACCTCAAGAAGGGTTTGGTCAAAAGCATTGTAATCTAGTAGATTTTTCATTCTTCTTTGGATTTGATCGGTAGGGGTACTATAACGTAAGAATCACTGTAGTCAACGTAGTACTTTTATTTTCGAATGCCTGAGAGTGTACACCATTAATTAAAACGTATCAGCTGTTATAAAGACTAATGCATGTAATTAAAACGTATCAGCTGTTATAAATACTAATGCGATTTCTTATATTTTTGTTATGTTCAGTTGTTATGAATATAACCATCTAGAAATAATTGAATCATGGAGAATGATGAAAAACTTAATTAAGGTCATCATGTAGGCCACATGAAACTGCATGAGAAAAGATAATTTTCGAGATAAATGAAAAAGCGTTGCAAGCCCACCCGACATGTTTAATGGACTCGCCGACAAAATGTTCGAACTTGGAGTATCCATGCACGTTCTTTGCTCAGGAAATATTGCAAGTGTTCGCATCACGTTTTCCATTCAGGATAACGAGACGTGCTGTTAGAGAGCTACGTGCACGTCACCAACTTCACTGCTCAGTCCAACAACACAACAAAGGGCCAGACGGAATGCTCACATTTTACAAGAATAATGAGCGGATATCTAGTTAACAAAGACATAAATTTAACGATCTGTTGAAGCGTTTTGTTTGGTTTCGTGCAGTTCTCTACTTTGTATATCATGATTATTTGTTTTTCTTTTATATTTTACTATTGTACTTTCGTATTATGTTTTAATAATGACAAAAGAGCAAATCTAATAACAAACCTCGTTTGCTAAAAATAAATGCAGTTATTTTTGTATGATCTTTTCTATAGCTATCTGTGTGATCCTTTTTCTAATTGTAATTATTAAGAATACCAAGACTAAAGTACCAAATGCTCTAAAAGTGAAACTAATGTTACCATTTGTTTTTGTTAGCAGGCCACCTGATGATTTTGCCTTTTCCTTATAGGTTGTATAAGAACCCAGGTAATGGCTAAAGTGAAATGGAATATATCAATGTTCTCTAAAAGGTGAAAGAATTTGCAGGCTAAAAGCTTTTAGAAATTGGATATTTCTAGAAGGGAAGGACCTCTAGAAGACAAGAACTCCAGTCTAACATTCTTTTTAGTTAGTAGATCACCTGATGATTTTGCATTTTCCTTATAGGATGTATAAGAACACACGTGATGGCTTAAGTGAAATGGCATATATAAATGTTCTCCAAAGGCCGAAGAACTTACAAGCCGAAAGCTTTTAGAAATTGGATATTTCTAGAAGCCAAGGACTTCCAGAAGACAAGCTCTCCAGTGTGACTAAAAATACTGAGGAGGAAAGCGTCTAGACGCCCAGTATTTTCTAGAGAAGATAAGTTTTCAAAAGCCCAGAGTATCCAGAGGTTGGAAGCTTTCCAGAGGAGTAATGCGATGTCACAGACCGAGAATTTGTGGATGCTGGGATACCAGGATATCCTAAAGGCAAAATCTTCTAGATGCTGGAAAATTCCAAAGACATGGGATAGTCAGAGAAAATTATATTCCAGAGACAAAATCGCACGTAACGAAATTGAATGTGTGTATGCTCAAAGATGTCTGCTGGAACAAAGGAAGTTCCAGGGAAAAATCAATAGATCAAGGAAACCAGATGGATTCAGACACAAAGGTTCCTAAAGGCTAAATTCTTTTACAGCCAAAGTGAAGCAATAGCTAATTGGTCCAAGTATCTATTAAATTATGAAGGCTATGGACTTTGCGAGTTTATGAGAAGGTGTACTTTACATTTCGAAAAGTATCAAATGGTTAAATGTCAAAAAGGCTTTAAACTCCACCTTTGAACTGCAACAACAGATACTATACCTTAATACTATGGCCGCTGAGTCTTGGTTTTGTTTATACTAAGATGTTAAACAAACACAGTTTTTGTAAGAACATCATTTTCTCTACTGATGAATAGAGAGTTGATAAGATAGAGTTGTTTTTATTTTGCAACTATTTTTTATAACAATATGTTCAATCTTAAATACAAAATTGGTCTTAATATTATTAAAATTAACTTTAAACTAAAACCTCTAAATTTGTTTTTGGCTTGATTCTGTGCACAAAGATAATAAGTATGAAAGTTGGTTTTTACTATACGAGTAATAATATTAATTACATCAAAAAAATATGAATGTGAAGGAACTCGTCTTGACATTTTATTCAATCCCATTTGTTTTGAATGTGAGATTTCTGGTCCTCGTGAAAGTACAAATACAATAAACAATCTTAAAGGGTGGGAATTATTTTAACACTCATTTTTGAAATCCGTTTGGTAATTAAGGAGAAGTTACCTTAAAAAACAAAACAAAAACATTTAATATATTTTAAACAAAATAAGTATTCAAGGCGTCCCCGTCCCTCAGCATTTATTCATATACAATTTCTAATCACCATCATCTGTTGTTTGATTAGTAAATACTTTATTTTGACATAGTTGACAACTTAGGATAGCACCTCGGATCTGATATTTCATAAAGAATGTAATATGTTAATTAAAAAACAAAGTTGAAGTAAGTTTTCAGACATTCTTGAAAAAAACAATCCAATTTATTTTAGGTTAGATTATTTCTTATTTTAGATATATGTAGAATTTTAAATACTACGAAAAATTTATTTTTTACCGAATTTTGTTACTTTTTAGTTAATTTAATTATAAACAATTTCAAAAATAAATAAATACTTTTATTTTAATCATAATACTTATCATTCTCGTTCAATTAACTTAATGGTCCAAGTTACAACTTAATGTGTACATAAATAACACGAACAGTTAGTTAAAAGTAATATAACGTTCTCAAATTCCTTTTTATGTTATCCAATAGGGTGATTTCGATGTTACGATGCTATCATCGAAAGTTATCTATACGAGTTGTGGTAAAAATGTACACTAAACGCGATTGATCACGTGACTAGTCGGCGCGGGAAGGCGGGAAGGTCAACAGTGTGCTGCAGTGACCTCGACCCGACACGGCACTTGATCTTGGTGATAAGACTTTATTACACGAATTATCTCAAGGACTTTACCAAACCACCTAGCTGTAATAAACCAATGCGGAGCCACAGTATGGTTTTTAAGGAGTTCATCTAGCATGAACCAATAATAATAAAATAGGCCCACTCCGTTCCCTCCTTCTTTCCGCCATCTTGTTTCTGCCGTGACGATCGCCATTTACTATTGCTCTTTCTTCAGTTGTATGTGGTTGGCTGGTGAGTGCAGACCTATTGTGACCTGAATTCTCTTGTTTAGTTTTAATAATTAGGGTTTAGTTTTTGTTAAGTGCATGTTTTAGAGATAGGTATGCATGGAAAAACATACAATATGATTGTTGTGGTTCCTGACTTATGCGTGCCACAACGCTCTAGTATGTTTTCTTTACGTTAACCTAGGTTGTAGCCATGCATTAATTAGTTCAGTCATTTACCTGAAGAAGAGATTAGATTGCAGACATCGAAACGTAGTGTTACTGATTATATTGTATCACTGAACAATGGCAAATGTCCAGAAAAATCCTGTTTTGTTCACATCGAGGTTTTATGAGCTATTTTCGCCGCATTAGCTATTTCATCGAAATATGGGGCAATTATATGTTCTATCCTTTATTTCGACCGATGCGAAAATAAACTAAGAAAAATTAAACACCATTTCTATATTATCATTTAGAAAACCATGCAAAAGGTAGTTCAAAATTATACTTCTTGGAATACTAATTGAATGTAATATACAATAAAAATATTTTTAGATGACTTGTATTGGAAGAAATATTTTTTTTATAAAGTCCTCTGCAATCTATCAACAATGCGGGTATTTTCAACGTATACCACTTAGCCTGTGTGTATGAGTTGATTTATACAGTCTATTGTAAGCGAATAAGGAAAACGAGGTATCGTGGTCTCGTCTACGTAGTATTCCAACAATATATTAGCGCGTCAGTGGTGAAATACAGATATTTGTAACCTCTATAGTGTTTGCTAATTTTCTTACAGAGCTAAAGAAGAAACACCCATAAGGTTCATAGTGCTATTAGTCTCACGTTTCTTTTTAACTTGTTAAGGAGAACACATTATCATAATTTGCCTTAAACACTCAGTGTAACCAACTTTAAGTTATAAAGAATTACTTTTTTAACCTTGGGTCCACAGACTAAAGTTTATGTAGCCTACGAGTTGAATATTTATCTTTTCATTAAGATCAAACTTTGTAATAATTAATGCCAACAAAAAGTATTACCGAATGCAACGTTTCCTACTAAATTTAAGCCACATGTATGCTTAAGTGGTTCTTTATAAAAATTTATTTTAATTCTGTGGAATTAATTTATTGATTACTTCCATTGTAATAATGTATGTAAATAATTTTTGTTCATAAAACTTTACCGATATCAAATTATTATATTTCAATTGTTTTATATGTATAAAACGTTTATTCCTGAAGAAAGAACATTTACAAATATTATTAAAATTGTCCGTTTTTGAAGTTGCCTTTAACAGTTTTATGAATACAAACAAACATTATATTAAATATCGATCTAAAAATATATTGTTACTATTTTATATGAATAAATTATATTAATATACACTCAAGATGTACAGATTGGTTATTTGTAATAAAATACGTTAGAAAATTCACATTTAAAATGTAGTATCCTATGTAAAACTGTTGATGATGTGGCTACTCACAGAGAGTATTTGAATATTTACTTATGGGCTTGAATGTTTTATTTATAAAACGTTGTATAAAATAAATAACGTAAGCTAATCTAACCTAAACTTATCCCCAGGAGGGTTCACTTCTGGCTGATTTATTCCTTCCAGTTGAACCTAAAGTGGGTAAAGAAAAAACCCGACGTGTCACTTAAATCTGGGCAACCATTTGGATGTCCAGGAGCGGCACATCACTAACCTCAAATATCGAGATATTAGGGTGCAAGGGAAGATCGATAGGTCTAATCTGCTGCGGGAGATGACTGTTGGAGTTGGTGGGACTCCCTTAGTGTTAAGGGCTGTTAATAGACTAAAGCTAAGGGTGTGTCTCCTCTTAAATTCCTTGACTGGAGATGCTGGTACAGAGCTGGCTGTCCCTTCTTCCAAGGAAGCATGACTGAGATTAATGCCTAAAATCCTTCTTTAAGGATCTTGAAAGGAGGCAGCCCCTACCACAAATTCACACATCCAGAATATCCAGACCCTCCCGAAGCAGCGCAAAGGTTCTTTTAGGACTACTTGCAATTTCTCAACTTCCTATCCTAAGAGAACAAAAAACCTAAACTAATGTAACTCAACCTAACATAATGTAACGTAGCTAATCTTGACAACCTGAATTATCCTAATCTACCCCATATTATCTTATCTTATCCTCTCCTAATCTAATCTAACCTAACCTCAACCTAAAAGTCCAATTGTTTCTCTAGTTGATTTGCCCAATGTTTTTTATTTTAACTTTTCTTAATTCTTTGCACAATAATCAAAACACTTTTTTTGTCTTCAGAGAAACTATTATGGAGGGCTGTCACTATGTAATGAACGATTACACTAATAAATGACGATTGTATTATCTTAATCAATGTTAGATATATAATATAACTGAATCCGTCCAAAAGACGTGTTACTTTATGTAGATTTTTCATCTGTTCGTATTAATTTTATTTTCCGCTGTATCTACTATCTATGCTTGTATTTGTAAATTGGCTGCTGCCGTTGGAAAAATAAATAAATAAAATAAAAAAGAAGCCTACAATTTGAGCTAAGAAATCATTAGACTTTGAGATTATATGATTGTAGGGTAGGTGCATTTTACATTTACATTTTCACTGGTGGTTTCCTGGCTTTTGCAAGCACAATCCTTGCATCAATTACATTACTTTTACACTTTGTCCTGAAAAAAAAAAAAAAAAAACACACAAGTAGCGTATTTGGAAATGTCGAGAGAGGTACATGAAAATCGGCAGATTAATCAATCTGAAGGAATAGTCAAGTTAATGGAACTAGTTCTTGAAATTCGATATTTTACGACAATAGAAATGTTATAAAGTTTGGTAGGGAATTACATTTGTAAGCAAATGTATTTACAAGTTAGGTAAAATGAAGTAAATGAGGAATGACACTGTAGAATAGCAGTGTGTGAGAAGTGACAGTCAGCCTGTCGGATAATGGCAGTCCATTGATAAGTTAAGCCCTTTATTCACGATGATCTCCGCTCATAGCAATGTCATGCTTTGATAACTTTATTTAAACGCAATTATGAATTTAAATTTATTCAACATTGCAGTGTCTGTATTATTCCTGATTAATTATCAATTAAAATCCGTAAATTATCAAAGTAAAGTATATTTTACCTGTGGTTAGATATGAGTTGAACATGTATAGCTAAAAAATAAAACATTTCAATACATATATATTGCAGATTAATAAAATATATGTAAAACAAGAGGCCACTCTAAAATTAAATATCGTGATTTCGTGTATCTATCTACACATATTTAAATGTTATTTCCAAATTGAAAGGTTTCAATTTCACAACATTTACTTAAAACATAACAGTAAACTTATGCCCCTGAAGAGACACGTGGAGACAAATAATCAAAATCTGGGATATATTTAGAGTATGGGACATGAAATTTATGGGCATAAGCAGTTAGAAATATCACTGATGAAAAGTTAAACATCTCATAATCTTTCGGTAAAAGACCAACTATCGATATAACAAGCAAACCTTTCCAAGGTGGCCGAATTTAAACGTTTATTGAAAAATTAAAGCGAAGCAAAATTTAAGAAAAACAATGAGAGAAATCTGTGCATATTTTAAAGTAAGATTTGTGACAAAAGAACAGAAAATGAACGTACTAAAACAGAAAAATGAATTCTAGCCGTAACCTACAGACGTGATAAAGAATGAAAATAATAGTGACAATTAAGTTTCGGTTTAACATCTTTTGATTAAAATGGCCACAGCGAGGCCGAAATATTTCAAGAAGTTAATTAATTGTGTAAGTAATATTTTGGTATGGTGTGAACCAGAAGATCCAGCCTGGACCGACCTTTAATACACTGTCGAAATGCATGCAATCAAATGGACATCCGCCCACTGTAACTAGACCAGCCGGGTCTGGAGTTACTGAGCCCACGCGTCGAGCCCAAGAGCCGGCCGGGGCCGGATAAGTCGGGCCAGGCTGGGGTGAGCCGGTCGCAGTGGGCGGAGAAAAAGCCAAGTTGGTCCGTGCCGGTCGCAGTAGGCGGAGAAAGGCCGAAGTGGTCCGTGCCGGTCGCAGTAGGCGGAGAAAGGCCGAAGTGGTACAGGCCGGTCACAGTGGGCGGAGAAAGGCCGAAGTGGTCCAGGCCGGTCACAGTGGGCGGAGAAAGGCCGGAGAGGTCCAGGTCAGTCGCAGTAGGCGGAGAAAAGCCAAGATGGTCCGTGCCGGTCGCAGTAAGGCGGAGAAAGGCCGGAGGAGAAAAGCCAGAGTGGCCCAGGCCGGTCGCAGTGGCGCCGTGCTTAAAACTATCCACTATTGTTGGAATGTGGTTGTAACATATCCATAAACTAATTTGTTTTTTGACAAGGAAAATAAAACCATTTTAACACCGTGGTTAATAATCTTAGTTCCCGGGCCTACGCGGCAAGTGTCATAACCATGGATACTAATCTAGTATCCGTGGTCATAACTATCAACTAAGGTTTCTGGTTCACACTGCGTCGAAATACTTTGTCTATATATGTATGTACTACTGAGGAGAGCCATCTTCAGTCGAAGGATGTTTATTCTGAAACTGGCAGAACCAGATAAATATAAGCTTGTCGGAGATGAATCAACGCTGTGGTATGATTTGTTTATTTTAACCTAGTTTGTAATTATGTGTTAGGTTAGTTATTAGCCTGAAGAAGAAATCAGATTGCAGATCTCGAAACGAAGTGTTACTGTTTTTTGTATCACTGAATAATGAACAATGTCGGGGAAAATCTTGTTTCCTTCACAATTCTTCTATCGTCAAAAACAAATTTCGAACAAAGAAAAAAATTTAGAATCTCTATTTTGGAATATATTGCTATAAACACGAGGTGTATCAGATCAATTTCATTCTAGTACCGTAACGAAACTGCTTACGAATTAAGAAAATTTCAACACGGTAATCTCTCTTTATAGTAAATTTATTGCCTCAGTATAATTACCTAGTTTTTTTACGTATTGCTTCGTTGATAATTCACATTAATATCCGTTCAAAGTGCATATAAGGAATAAGTTGCTAGATTATTTAAAGTATTTTCGTCAACCACTTTGCCAGTAATCAATATCAGATAGGTAAGGTGTAACAACAAATGCAAGTTCTGATACTACCCTACAGAATAAATAATAAAGTTGTCTCACAATCAGAAGCACTAAGGCGATTGGAGCAAGGTCCCAAACGTGTATGCCAGTGTAACCTGTAGAATCGTAACCTTTTCCCAATCGTAACCTTTTCCCTACCGTGCAACAAAGGCACTTCAAGCATCCTGTACATTGAAGAAACTTTGGATAAGTAGTAGTAATGGAGCATTTAATTTTGTTAACCACTATTAATAACCACTCATTTATCAATCGTTTTTAATAACAACCAGTCACATTATTTTTTAAAAGTTATGTAATATATATGTGTGTGTGTGTGTGTGTGTGTGTGTGTGTGTGTGTGTGTGTGTGCGTGCGTGCGTGCGTGCGTGCGTGCGTGCGTGCGTGTGTGTGTGTGTGTGTGTGTGTGTGTGTGTGTGTAGCTCTTTACCATTGTCGCATTGCTACATCAACATACTCATTAAATTTGTAACAAAGACTTACTATTTCCTACCTTATTTATACCTTATACTTTATCCTAATAATATTATAAATGCTTTGTTTGTTTTTTTACTACTCAACCGATTGTACTGAAATTTTACATGGGCATTCTTGCGACTCCTGGGATGAATATAGGCCTATTATTATTTCGAAAATCCCTCCAGGCTACGCCCACTAAACGAAAAATCCCATCTTGGTCTCTAAAGCTGTGTAGAATTAATTGAATGGGCCTGTCAAATGTTGACCTACTGTTCTGTGTAAACATTTCAGTTTGCTTACATTAATAGTGAATAAATTGTATAAAGAGTAGCCATAAGTCTTTACACAGTTTTATATATCAGTGAATAGGTAAGTACTAATCTACCTTAGGCAGATAAAAACAAAATCTTAGAAAACATAATAGAAGAAACTTGATCAATTATGTCAACTGGGTCCACATTTATCAAACAAAATTTAAGTTTTATATATGACAAGCTTCAAATATCCCTTCATCCCTAACTCAAACGTCGGGTGTGATGCTAGTCATGAACACACCCATCTCCTGATCTTTTATGCTATTATTTACCTAAACTTGAAGATAGCATTTCATATTTCCAGCGTTTATTCTCATTTTTGATAAATATCAATCCTATTGCATTTGTTATTATCATCTTGACAAACAATTTATTTTATGTAGAAACTGTTAGTACTTACAGTGAGAAATTTACACGACCAACAGCTTTATTAGCGGAAGTGTTTCAATAACTTAACAATATTAATAAAGAGTATAAAACTACTAAATGTGGCAGATGTTGAGTAACCTATAAACATAAACGTAGTTGATGTTTTAAGCTACTAATTATATTAACAGTGAATACGGTACATTTAAATTGCTTATTGTGGCAGGTACAAAATGTCTGATACACATGCTGAAGTCATACTGATATAACTACTCAAAGCACAATCCGACCGTCAGACCTAGTACTACCACTGATGTAGCCTCCTAGATCAGCACGTAGCAGTATTCTCAAAGATAAATTATTCTTCAAGATATGGTGTCTTCGGTTATAAAAACAGACTTATAACTATCGTTCAATTCGTTCTGAACTAAATACAATCTTAATATTGAGTCATCCATTGGAGTAAGTCATTGAAGAGGCTTTATTTGTAATATTTTATCATAACAACAATACTGTTACGTTTGGGAGGTCAAAGAGAATCTGGCTCGAAGGACCAAAATGTTAAGTTCACAAAGGGATAAAAATAAAATTAGGAAATTAAAGATCTTGACACGGAGGACTAAAAATGTTCTAAGTTCGGAGAGACAAAGAGAATCCGATTCGGAGGCAAAAATGTCACGTGGAGAGAGGGCTAAAAATGAAATAAAAATATGGAAACATCCGTAGATGGATGGACGTAGTGAGACATGATGTATAAAGGAGATGATAGATGGCAACTCACCGATGTTGATCTTAGTTCTTGCCTCGATTTATGCGGGGAGGGGGAGCCTTCCAGCTCGGCCAGGGCCTCTAGGGCTGCAGTGGGGTCCACGGAAGAACGCCATTTTCACTAAGAATCTTCACTGGCATCGGGGTAGTGATCAAGTGTAGAGAGGAACCATCACGAGAGGTAAACTACTGCAATCGGACCATGTCACCTCCGACGGGAGCAACGAGACACTAAAAAATGAATACGAGAAAAGTCTAACCCACTACTGCGAAATCACTACCCCTCCACAGGGGTGAGCGATCGATACCGGACGGTGGAGTCCGTTAGCACCGAATCCGCTAGGGCCGAATAGTGAAATCGTCCGATAAGACCGAAAACGATAAGGCATTAAAAATTCGAGGCTCACGGACACCAGACCATGTATCCTGAACGGCTTCTACAGTACAACTGAATGTTTGGCGTCTAAGGGACGCTCCTGGACGGCAGACAGACGGACAGACAGACAGAACCACGCGATGCGTCCACCAATGACAGACGGCCTTCAAATCGGACGATAGGTACAAAGGTCACTTGGATAAGCTCACCAGTATTGATTTTGGCATAGGAATGCCCTAAACTATCTTAAATATAACAAGGAGTCGACTGAATATTAAAAACTAAAACTTACTCAACTGGATATATTGAAAATATTAAACAAATACAGTTCCTAGAAGTTTCGTTTACGAAGGACTAAGCACTTGGGCGATTGAGTTTGTTCTACGTTATTGTGAAACTATCCCAATAACGGCAGTTCTATCATTTGAAGGAATCAACAATGACAAACTATGTTTCTAACCCACTTCCGGTATGAGTTCTAATTTTTGTTTAGCACGTTTTTTCATGGGTATGAGTAAACAAAATGTAAATAGCCTAAAGTAACTCATTTCTGTCACTCAAACAAAATGTAAAGTAACATTATACGCTTTAAGAAATGTTTATTCCACTACTTGACGTTTTTTCTGCAGTATTTCATTAATTTGTTTTATTCCTAAACTGAAGTCGATATAAAGTACAACTCCAACATTTTAATTGGCGATCCCAATTTATGTCACCCACCAAATTAATGATGCGAAATCTAATGCTGTTAAAAACCTTTTACCTTGCTTTTACAGAACTTTGGTATGGTTTAATGATTAGAACTTTATATTGTGATTGTAATATTACATTCTCAGTGTCAAACCACAATGGTTAAACAGAAAAAGTACTTAAAATTATTACTTTAACACTAATTTTAGTTAAAATCATATTAAATTAGTTTTATACATTATATTATTATTAAAAATAATAAGACAAAAATCGAAAAGAGTAGCTTAACTATTTCAGCTTTAGTTGCCTTTAGTCCACTATTTTGAGAAAAAAAAACTTAAAAAATACTTCGCGTAAACAAAATTAAAATAGAGTAATGAACTGGGTTTGCAGCTTCTCCATCTAATTTTATTTAATTAACTATTCAAACATTTAGGAGGAAATGGAGTTACTTTATCCATAACAGGTACTAAGCAATACTGGACGATAACTATTGTAATATTTGCGGAACGTGAATTTACAGGCATCTACCTAAATAAAGAAACCAAGCTCTTAATCATAAAACACCTTCACAAACACAAAAACTCAATATAATAATATAAAACAAATATATAGATAAAAAGTATAATCAGATATTAAACAAATTAATATGATTATAGAAAGTAAAGAAAGGACAATAAATTCTATACTTAATGAACGTGATAATACCTGTATATTATTTCAAATGTAGATTATAGGAATTAACCTGAGAAATATAAACAATGAATATCCCTTTGTTTTTATAATCTAATATAAAAATTATTTTTATAAATAAAAATTAATTGTTATGTTTAAAACATTAGTGTTTAAGTAACAAATCTTTAATCTCCCAGAGTAATATATTTTAACAACATATTCACTCAAATAGAAATAATAGTAATTACATTATTATTATTACTCCAATATTAATTACACTAAAAATACACAGTATTAATAGGATTTATATTAATTATCCAAGCAATTGTAATATCAATATTAATACATAAAATAATAACTCGGCCTATTAGTGGTAAGATTCCCAAATTAATTAAATAATTTTTTTTAAGATTAAATCTGTTGTTTTAGTGTGCAATGTCACAAAACCCAGCACATTGGATGGGGTTATGTAATATAAATTATGTTGAGTTCAATTAAAATTTGACTCTGGCAGTACTAAGGCAACATAGTGAAAGAAATCAATTGTTTAAACGCTCATTTCATGATTCTGGTATTTTTGCCTTTCGTTGTTATAATACAGAGAATGAATTCATTATATATAAATATTTGCACTAAAATATATGGAATACCATGATATCAAAAAATAATTAGGTTATTACTCATGGTTTCATGGCCGCCAAAATGTAACAGCCTTTAATAAAGAAGCCATATTGGTCGTTCGGTGAGAATCCAATTTTGCAGATCTCGAAACGTAGTGTTACTGATTTTTTATATCACTAAACGATGGCAAATGTCCGGAAAACCATCCTGTTTACTTCTAAAATTTTGCTTCATTGGTTTTCCAAATTCAAATCTTAGGGTTAAATGCAAGAATTATTTATGGTCCCACGTTTGTGAAACGTACATTGACACTAACTGCTGGCAAGTCGAATTGAAACGTACATTGACACTAACTGCTGGCAAGTCGAGTTGAAAATTGAGAGGGAAACATTTCAACAATTACCATCACCCAAAACTATTTTCACGGACTGTTTTCTATAGTACTCAACTGTAAAACTTTATTAACAATCACTAAACAGTATTTTATTTTATCTGAGAACTTCGTTTTAAGCCCTATGGAACACACTTTTAAAAAAATTCTATTTAATTAGCTAATTTAGATGTTTGAATAAAATAAATTACAAATAGAAGGGTGAGTTCGTTATTACTTAAAGGCTAGACTAATTATTGAAATAAAATCAACTTTACAGTGTGACAAAAAATTCAGCAATTATTAACACTAGTTAACGAAACGAAGTGATACACAATATCACTAATTAATCTTAAACGATGGTCTATATTATATATGCAATGCAAAGAAGTTCCAGTGCTTCAGCATAGTGGTAATGATGCAAATTCACGTTGACGCGAAGTAGATTGAGAGACGTGCTCGAGCACAATTAGTAATAGTACAGTAATAATGATGCAAGGTCACGAGTAAGGAAACTAGATGCAGGTCAACGTGCTTGAGCACAACTAATAGTGAAGTAATAATGATGCAGAGTCACGATGAAGAGAAGTAGATGTAGAGCCGACATGCTCGAGATCAAGTAATAATACAGTAATAACGGTGCAGGCTCATGATGAAGTGAAGTATATACAAGCCACGATGAAGAGAAGTATATGTAGAGCCGACATGCTCTAGATCAAGTAATAATACAGTAATAACGGTGCAGGCTCATGATGAAGTGAAGTATATACAAGCCATCGTGCTTGATTACAAGTAATCATAAAGTAATTATGATGCAGGGTCACAATGAAGTGAAGTATACATGTAAGCCATAGTGCTGGATTACAAGTAATCATGAAGTAATTATGATGCATGGCCACAATGAGGCGAAGTAGATACAAGCCATCACGCTTGATTACAAATAATCGTAGAGTAATTTTGATGCAGGGTTACAATGAGGTGAGTAGATACAAGCCATCATGAAGTAATTATGATGCAGGGTCACAATGAGGTGAAGTAGATACAAGCCATCGTGCTTGATTACAAGTAATCGCGAAGTAATTAATTATAATCCGGGGTCACGTTGATTGAGGGGAAGTATATGCAGTTCCAATATGATCGAATACAAGTAATCGTGCAGTATTAATGATTCAGGTTCACTAGAAGAGGAAATACAATCATGTCACCGTAATTGAGAACAAGAAATCATAGAGTAATGATGATACAGGTGCATGATTAGTGGAAGCGACACAGGTGATCATGCTCCATTACAAGTAATCGTTAAGTGATAATTATGGAGATTTATTTTGAGGGTAAAAGAAGATACTGGGTTACCGTGCCCGGTCACAAGTAATCATACAGTAATATTATGTAGGCCCGCGCTGAGGGAAAGTAGATGCAGAGTTACCGTGTACGAGCACAAGTAATCTTCCAGGAATAATGGTGCAGGTCACATTGCGTTGACGGAGAGAAGAGGCAGACCCGCACCGACACTAAAGTATTATCTGTCAGAGACCGAGGAATGGTATTATAGCATATAGTTGCTGCATATAATTTAGCCTAAAATGATGGATGTGAATGTACATGACTTTCTCTCGTATATTCTAGTGCTATTATAAATGTCACACGTAAAAAACAGCATATTAGATGTCTTTCGTGGAGCCCCAGGATAATTTCACGTGATCAAATACAGAATATTATAAAAGTTCTACTTACGTAGTAACTATTTTCTCTCGTTAAGTTTACTTAGTTTAATAGTATACAGCTTAAACTGTTTTATATTAGAATATATGAATCAACTGCTGCACAAACGGTAGCAATATAATTCACAAATTAATATGTTTATTTTATATATTTTCAAAAGTGATGAAAATTATAATCTTGTAATCCCTCTTTCTAATGGTTAGAACATTATTAAAAATAATCATGTTTCTTTTATTCAATATCGTTTGGCTGAAACGCTAAAAACACGCCTGTTTGGCTCTGAATGCCCTATGTTCCAGTTTTCTGGAAAGTAATATTTCCTTATATAAATCTTGAGTAGCAGTTTACTTATTCTGAAATATAAGAGGTTGTTATACTTGCACACGTATAGGAACCAGATTGGGAAAAGATATGTATTTTATTCATTGTATTAATGAATTGAGCTAAATATCAACTCAATCATTCGTATTTCAAGAATCTGTTCACATTATTTATTAAGCATTAGGCACATAAAATTACAGGAAAATATTTCCTAAACAAAGTTGCTCTGAATTATATCCGTTATATACAGAGACACAGTGTGTACTCATGTTGAGTATTAAAGTATAGTAATTTACATTTTAATTCTGAATATACAATTCATTTTTTAATATTATACAATATTTGGTCTCCACAGCAAAAAAAAAAAAAAAAACTAATTAAATCTAATATTTTAGAAAAAAAAATATTACAACAACGTTCTTTTGTGTGGTGTAATATTTTAGCGGTGTAATTGTTAATTTTTCATGGATTCGAATAAATGTTTAGATTTTTTCACCTCAAGTAAGAATCCTGAATCTCCAGTCCAAGTAAAAGATACAAATGATCTAAGGTTGAATGTTAAAGCGTAAAGGAGCACACAGAGACCTGAAGGCCAACTATAGAAGAAAATATAGCTCAGTTAGTTTTTAATCGTTACAGTATGTTCCACGAGCCAAATTCCGCAGCTAGGAAAATAAACGAATTTTTTTACAAATAAAAAATAGGGGACGAAATAATAATTGAAAATTATACACACAGAGTTAATTCAGTTATTTCACCCTATATTGATTGTGATGTGCATTTATAGTACAATCTAAGATTTTATATAATTAGTCAAGTACGCATTTCAAACTTATAAGACAGGCAATAAAAATAATAGACATATATGTATTTGTAAGGCAGCGACTCTATTACGTCATGGGTCTGATTTGCAGGAGGTTATAATAAACCATTGCTAATGGGATTTTATCGGTTTACCTTAACACGATTAAAAGTAAAGTAAATATATCTTATTTTACCAGGCGAAGTTAGGGCTAAGAAGCCTTCTCTAACACTTGATCTGGGGACCAACGGCTTAAAGGTGACTTCCGAACCACCACCAACGGCCGGGCAGGCGGGCTGCTTGCAAGGACAGGATCGCTCAGCGATCACCCATCCAAGCAGCAGCCACGCTCGACGTTGTTTGATCTGGTTATCTTGCGATAACCGTTGTACCCGCTACACTACGCCATTGTCAACATACTGCTATAATTTAATTAAAATAACCATTTATTAATACAATATACCGTAGCATGAAAAGCAAATTGTAATGTATTAAAACAGTATACAGTTTAGCAATGACTATTTTTTACGAAGAATGAAGCAAGATTTTTCCTTCACAGTGCTTCCATCGTCAAAAACAAACTTTAAACGAAGTATTTTTACGGCACGAAGTGGAGACAATAAAGTCGCGGCGGAATAAACAATGTGTTTACGAAGTTAAGATAGCAACAAATTGAGAGCAGATAATCGCAGTCTGACAAAGCTGAGTTTTTCAGTTCTGGCACCGGCCCAGTTAAAGTTCTGTAGGCGAAATGGCTCCCAACACTGACTTGTTGCCAGGGTTTAATGGGCAATCGATGTTGGGTTTCTGTTATTTACATAAATTACAAGTATAACCAAACAATAAAAACAATTGAAATATCTACAGCAATATCCATCATGTACTCGCACAATCTAATTTTGCATGTGTACCACTAAAACATTAAACCACATGCACTGAAATTCATCAAAAGGAGAGTTTTTTACGATTTTAATTTCTTCCTCGCACATAGTTCACAAGACTGTGTTGGATTGGTCCGAACATTCTTTTTCATATAAATATAAGATTTTTTACAACGCGAATAAGACTGAAGTAATATAATTTTTAAGTTTTCTGGTTCAACTGGATCTATACATTACTGAAATTGTTTAGAATATTTTAGCCTCACAGAGTTCAAACTTTAAATACAATTTTGAACCAAAACTGCCAATAATGAGTATTGGTCTGTACAGGCGAGTTGAAAGTGGAGCTTCGTGATTGGCTGAAGCTTGACCAATCAACAACCAGTATATAGATTATCAATATGGCAGGTTTACCATAGGCTGCCATATCTTCTTTATTGAAGTTTTTCACTTATTATTTCAATAGTTTCTCTTATTACCCAAGCATTGTTAAATCGTGCACGTAAAATAAATGTATAAATACTCTCAGATAACCTTTATATTTTTTTGAGAAATTCTGATTTAACCGAGAGCATGGTAACATTAGCACCATAAAATAATATAAAACTAGCTGTAAAAACAATCTAATATCGATTTTGTACAAGCATTAAGAAGAAATCGTTGATTTCGAAACGATGTCTAAACCTAAGATCTCTGGAAGCATGCAAATGGTGAAATACAATGGCTAAAATATTTAAAGAAAATTAAAAATAATCACACTTCACTAATTAGGCTACATTTAATTTTTTTCATTAATTTTTAATGAATGGTCAAGTGAAGGGAAAATGTCTTTATACATATCTAAACAGTTTAATTTTTTAATAGAATTATCATTTGACATGATAATAACATCTATTAAAATAGAATAAATATTTACATAAAAAATATATATTAAATTAACAGATGGTAAATGATTTGGAAATATGATTAGGCAGTATAAAATATTTAAACAGAATTGCATTTAAATTTTCTTATAAATTGAGATGAGAGTAGAATTGAATTTTGAATAGATATCTTCATTATTGATACATTTTTCTTGATTTTTGTTAATGCAAAATGTTTCCCAAGCATTTAATTGTATTGTGTTTGTAACTTCCTCAATAATCGTAATTTCTTATTAGAGATGGTGTGTCCAGATTCTATACAGTGATTCGCAATAGCAGATTTTTCAGTTCTTCCATGTTTCTTATGTGCAAAGTGTTCTTTGAATTATGTCTTGATGTTCCTTTTTGTTTGGCCAATGTACAATTTATCACAGTCGTTGCTTTAACTTAATAAATTCCTGATTAAAATGAGTTTTTGTCCTTGGGATTTCCTAATATTTGTTATAATTTAATGTTTTGTAAGTGATACATTTGTTTGTATGCCTTTATAAAAGTTAAATGTAATTGATTTGAAATATTTTAAAAGTGATATGAAATTAAACTTTTTCCAATGCTCCAAGATTCTTTATTATTGTTATAATTGTCCTTTTAGATCAATTTATAGTGCTAAAATATATAAAATATTCGTTTTAAAGTGAACATAAATCACCCTAGATAGTTTGTAGTTGTGGACTGAACAAAATTAATTCATTTAATAAGAGCTTTCAATTTCCCTGCCAGCTTTTGCAGAGTCAAGGACAACCTAGTTCGGAGTTGACATTACGGGTATGTGGTCACACACTGCGGACTCTGCCAATATGGGAGAGGCTAATAAAATACTTCATGCCCATTTTACGCGCCATTTCAGTGAAGTCTGGTTTGGCAAGTCGGCTGTCCTCGGCCGGTTTTTGCAAGCACAAAACATGTTCACATTTGGGGGAAAAGCATCGTTACTGATTTTTATGCTATGCTTTATGCAATTCGTACTTCAAAATAATTAAAATTATATTTTAAAACTAAACTTGTTAATTCGTGTAACGGAGGCATCTTCCCGTCTGGATGAAATATTTGTCTCGTAATATAAGTTTGGTTAACGGAGGAAAGTATTACGGGAAACTAGTGATGAAAACAATAGAATACAGAATCGAATAGTATTCGAATGCAGCCCAGGAATTCGCATATTCGAATGCCTGACAATGAATTCGAATACTTTTGAAATGCATACAATTTATCTGGAAGAATCGCATTCGAACTTACAGTAATCATTCGTTTGGACAAATAGTATTTAAACAAAATCTTCAAGAGCTGTATTCGTATTCATATACATGTATTCATTTGGAGGGTTTATGATGAAAATATATATGTTTTTTTTATATAAATAAATAAATTATTTAGAAATAGCTCATCAGAGGGTGCTACAAACTAAACATCCGGATGGTCTAAATTTGAGATACGGATAGCAGTATGTATAAATTACATGTTACAATTTTTAATTTATAACTTTATATTCCTTGTAATAAGCAAAATTATTTACTCTTTGTACGTAATTCAAAATTAGTTTTTATTAACATATGATGTTTCTTTTGTTTATTATTTTTTGTTGATATATTTGCTTATTTTACCTTCTGTATATCTCTTGAAAATGTCCCTTATGACGAAATATAGAGAATTTTTATGTTCTTTTCTTCTATTCTTTTCTATTCTTATTGAAGATACATAACCCACTTGGGATTTTCATCAAGCATTCAACGTTAAAGCCATTTGGTAAATATTACCTTCTTATATACTATACTTCCCTACTTCTTAACTTTACTCTTATTCCTTATCTTTTTTCAACTTTCCTTTATATAAACAAAACATAATGAACTCAAGCAAGTCATATTTTGTAAAACAATACCGATATCACTTAAAAAAGATGGCCGTATTACACTGTCATATTTTATTTTTAAGTGCATGTTTGAACTTTGGTATTACTCCGCATGGACTACGTCCAAAATTTCCCATTTCTGCTCTTCCTCCAAGTGTGCACAACGAAATTAAAGTATTTGCTACACGAACTAGTTTTTGAGCTTACAAATCTAGTTCTACAACTTTATAAAGGATTGTTTAAAGAACACAAACAAAACAGTGAAAGAATTAAACACGAAGCTTTTATAAAATTTCCAGATATATATAATCAATTTAATGAAATAATTAATGAAGCTAACAACATTATGTCCGAAAAAAAGCCCAATCACTACTAAAAAAACTTTCAAAAATTATGCCTCGAGAATATAAAATTTGGTCATTCTTTACCAACAATATTTAAGGATATGTTTAATCCAAATTCAAAAGATCCATTAATAATGAACAATCCATCAACCAGTAATACAGTAAAACCAGTCATAGCAAGAAATGATCAACAAAATGCAACAAATGTTAGTGAAAGTTGTAAAAAAGCTGAAGATATCTCAGATATCTGCAAATCGATTGTAAATTTATCCAGCTACATACCTAACAAAGCTGAAATGTCTGTGCTTTCTAAAGGATTGACCTTCTCACCTACTCCTACATTCGATCATATTGACTTAGTAGCTGATGCTCTTGCTTTCGCAAGAGATGTCCGTGTCAAATTTTACTTCTCGCAAAACCAAATTCCACTTCAGTCTCATGTACATGAATCGATTATGAAGTTCAAGACAAATTCTGAGTGGGAACCTCCTAACCTACCGCCTGATCATCCTGTGGAACAGTATATTAACACCATTAATATCAAATATAGCAAATCCCACATTTGGTGATTCACTTCCAAAAAAACAAAACCTGAGTTATAATGAAAGAAAAGCAATCACTTCATTAAAACATAATAAAAACATAGTAATTTTACCTGCAGACAAAAACAACTCGATTGTTATTCAAAATATCACTGACTATACGTTAGAGGCTGAAAGACAACTCAGTGATACTACTACATACAAATTATTGTCAAAAAATCCAACTGAACAATTTAACACAGAAATTTCTGAATTTTTGAAAATGAAAGGCCCAACTCAAAATTTGTCCGACCAAGAAATCAATCTATTAACACCAAACTCACCTAGAACTCCAGTTTTCTACACGCTACCTAAAATACATAAACCGATTCGCCCTCCGCCTGGACGACCCATTGTTTCCAGCTACGATTCACCAACAGAAAGAAATTTCAAGCTTCGTTGAGCTCATCTGCAACCTTTGGCCAAATCTTTACAGTCACACATAAAGGACACCAATCACTTCATTGACAGACTTTCTGAAATACCCCAGCCCCTGGACGGTGAACTAATTTTTGGCTACAGTTGACGTGGAATCATTGTACACAAATATTCCTCATGACGATGGAATAAGAACTGTAGAAACATTTTTTAAATTTAAGACCTAGGAATTCAAAACCTTCTACTTCTTTTTTATCTGCCCTGTAATGCCCTAGTAACCTTTATACTTACCATGAATAATTTTAGATTTAAAAAACAAAAATTACTTACAAATGAAAGGAACCGCAATGGGAACCAGAATGGCACCTTCATATGCAAATTTATTTTTGGGATTTCTTGAACAAAATTTTTTAACATCTCAAAATTTAAAACCGTTAGTTTGGTTCCGATTTATTGACGACATTTTTTATTATTTGGCAACATGGCATGGATAGTTTAACACATTTTATTCATGAATTAAATTCATTTTCAGTTTTAAAAATTCACTTTCAATATTTCTAAAAATCTTGTTACGTTTTTAGATGTCGATGTGTTTTATTAGACCAGGGACACCTAAAAACAAAAATCCATGTCAAAGATAGAAATCCAATGCAATATTTACACTACTCAAGCTGCCATCCTGGTTACGTTAAAAAATCTATTCCAAAAAGTCTAACTATTAGAGCAAACAGACTCTGCTCTAATAAACATGATTATTATTGTCACACTGAAAAATTAAAAAATGTTTTTAGAAATAGAGGGTATCCTAACAAAATTGTAAATGATAACATGCAAAAATTAAAAAACTCTACTCCTAGGAATTATAAAAACCAAGGAAAATTTTATTACCACCTATCATCCAGGGCTATACAAAATTAATGGTATAATAAAAAACTGCACACAATATTCTACAGGCTTCACCTGTAACCAAAAATATATTCACTAATCCACCTAAAGTAATTTTAAAAAGCCTCAAAATTTGAAAAACATATTAGTAAGACCAAAACTACCCTCTGATGAGCTAACTCAAAATTTAAACAAACCTTTTGGCTGTGAACCCTGTTTTTAAGCCTCGCTGCAAAACATGTAATTTAATAATAAGTTCAAAACATTTCTGTAGCAGCACAACGAAAAGGAATTATCCGATAATTTGGTAAAAAATGACTTGTGAATCCAGCAATGTTATTTACCAATTGTCATGTAAAGACTGTCCGAAGGACTACATTGGTCAGACTATAACTCCATTGCACATTAGAATGAACAAAAATCGCAGCGATACAAATCTTGAAATTAAAATCAAATCCTATTTCGGCCCACGCAATGGAGCATAACAAAAAATTCGATGAATGCTTTTCTCTAAAAAGTATTAACAAAATTCAGAACCCCCATAAACTTAAAATAAATTATTTAGAAATAGCTCATCAGAGGGTGCTACAAACTAAACATCCGGATGGTCTAAATTTGAGATACGGATAGCAGTATGTATAAATTACATGTTACAATTTTAATTTATAACTTTATATTCCTTGTAATAAGCAAAATTAATTTACTCTTTGTACGTAATTCAAAATTAGTTTTATTAACATATGATGTTTCTTTTGTTTATTATTTTTTGTTGATATATTTGCTTATTTACCTTCTGTATATCTCTTGAAAATGTCTTATGACGAAATATAGAGAAATTTTTATGTTCTTTTCTTCTATTCTTTTCTATTCTTATTGAAGATATATATATATATATATATATATATATATATATATATATATATATATAAAGAATAATTAAGGGAAGAATCATAACTTGGAATAAAAATTTCAAACTTGACAAATGTATAATTGTACAAATATTCAATTAATAATAAATACATTAAAGACAAAACTTTCGTATATTTCATGTTGTTGTGTACAAACAAAACATGATTGTGATTCTTGGCTTAAATCTATTTCTACGATCATTGTTGACAAAACCTGCAGTAGAAATGAATCTTTCACATGGGATTGAAGTAGCAGGTAAACAAAATTGTTTTCTTGAGTTCATAAATCATGGGCATGACTTGTTTGCAGGAGTCACAAAAAGGCAAAGGATGTTCCCACCTTTTGGCAGGGCAATTCCAAATAACTAAGAAACAGTGGATTACGGGAAGGAAGTAAGACAAGTCTATACTTGTCTATTAGAAATACTTAAAGCAGATACAGTATTCGAATAAATATTTTGAATATATGAATATATAATGTTTATTATTTTATTTTTGCAAGTATGAAACGATGTGTGAAAAAAGTGTGAAAAGCCGTCTATGTTTGGGGTGTCAATAAATAACTAAAATTGTATTTAGAAATAATAAGCAGGTTTTTGATAACTGTTCAGAGTGTTGTAAACACAAACATGGATTTCACTCAATTATTTACCCATACCTATGAACGAATAGAGCAAAAATAAAAAGATAGATTTTACACTAGATTTTCAGCAGTTGAAGAGGTTCAGCGACAAAATATTAATAAAATTACTACAAAATTATTACAATAACTGGTAACAAAGAAATCAAACTGAACAATCCCATAACCACATCCAAAAGAGAAATACCAGAAACTGAACATTACCTTATACATGGTTGTTCGAAAAATCTTTCAACAAATTAACTGTATTTTCCATGTATAGAACAATCAACACTTAGGATTATGTATTTTAAAAATCACTTGACACCATTAAATCATTAAACAATAAAATAAATTTCTTCAGGGTAAATATCACAGAATAGTGATATGAAACGAATGGAAAAACAAAGCCTTTTAAGAAAGCATTGACACTTTCCAAACTAAAGCAGTTAAGATACATTAACACATTATTATTACTAATTTATATAAATCAATGACAAGAACGTCTGAATACTTTAAATGGATCTCAATAAAAAAATCCACAAATTTTGAACAAAAAATACAAAAATGTGATATATTTGTACCGTATGACGATAACACATGGGGGGGTGGTGACTTCTGAGGTCGTAGTAATAAATACTAGAAATGCAAAGTTTACTTATAAGTTCAATTTTAATTTACTAAACTTACAAGCACCACTTTTTTAGATGGTAAATGAAAAATATGTATTGCCACGTTGCTGCCAATTAGAATGTAATAACTAAAAGTATATCTTCTAGGTGGGCCTAAAATATCCAATGTTCTATTGAATTATGCGTACGACGTTTTACTTTACAAAACAACAATATTTCACTTCCCTTCACAATAGGTAGATTCACAACCCGGGTGTCGGCGTCTTGGCACGAGACATTGAAGCTGTAGTCTAAGAACGGTTATTTCTAGAAGAGGAGTAGAGTTGGGAAGTGGTAGCCATCTATTCAAACAACACGTGAGATACATCAGCTACGTAAACTCGCCTAAAACAAATTCGCGACGGTATTAGCCATTTAATGATACAAATTACTATTTATAAACAACGTGCTCGTCCGCCATAAGGACGACGCCACAACCTTTATCTATCTCCATCAAGCAAATAAAAGATCTTCAAGGGTAAGTTTACTTTATATTCACATCTTTACTTTACGTTACATTTCATTTTATATGTTCGGCATCAAAGGGCTAATTTAATAATACGAAAAGATAAATTTTACTTACGGACAAAGCGCGCGAGGTCAGATCGGTTACGTAGTTGGGCTCCTACAAAGGGGTTAGAAGAAAAAATTCATACGCGTTGCCAATTAAGGTAGTTACTCCGCCCAATAATTTAGTTCCGGAACATTGGATGTAAAATAATATTATATTATACTGGCTGATTAGGTTGCGAAATTTTACATTGTATGAAATTTAATTAACTAATTTACGGTACAGAAATATCCCCCCTGTTTTGATTTCGCAACCTAATTAGTCGCTTTACTTCAAACATATTCTAAATAACAAACTTAATTCAACCTTTTATTAATTACATAAATTCAAATTCAACCATAAACAATACGATAGCGCGAGGTTTCAAAAGTTTCCTATCAAATCCGCTAGATCGCATGCCAATGCAGTTCTATGACTGCTCGCTTAGGGACCAAAAATAGAAAATCAATTTAGGCAAACTATTTTCATGCAGTGCACGTTGCAGCGTTTTAGAATTTGCGGGTCGTTGCAAGAATAAGGACATTTAAGGCGATTAAATCGTGAACAAGTGTAGTGTAGTGTTTTGTTATATAGGCGCACACATTCATACTTCTTTTTTGCATTCATACCAGTGTTTTGTGTATAGTGTTTTGCCATTAAATACCCTGAGACTTGCGGACAAGTTACCAATATGGATCGAATACTTTGGAATGAAACGTCCCCTCACGAGAAGCTAAGTCTCACATTTCTTATTACTACTCATCACTCTTAATATACATATTTACATACAAACATCCTATACATCTTACATCTACATGAATTTTAACACTTCAAATATAATCCACAAAATTCAAACTTCAATATTTTGACATACATACAAAAGACAGACGCAACTTTTCATATTTGTTTCCTATATTACAAACAGGATCAACTCTGTCTCATTTCTTTATACAAAGTCTACCTACAAACTCTTTTTCTATATTTTATTTCCATTGAAACATTCGTTAAGAATTCACTAAACAGTTAACTTCCTGGATTTTATCTTATCTTTTAAATTTGGCAGCAAGTGGTTCCTTAAGCTAGGGATGCTACAAAGTTTTCTTTTATACAGAACAGGTCTTAATTTAATTTTAAATCTACAATATGAACCTTTTTTACATTCAAAACATTTTCAGTGTGTGTTGTACAATACAAGTTACAGGGCTTAAAAAATATAGAATTCTATAAATTCCTACATATTTTGGTGCTAATTTTGCACAAAACTTTTCTACCTTATTGCTTAAATAGTGGGTTCTTATCCATTACTAAGGAATGCAACTTAAAGGGATGTTTTTACATTTTGCTCTGAGTACTTTTGTCTATTACTGTTATGTGCTATACTCCTTTTTACATTGACCACAGCTCTCTTTAAATTGTTTACAACAGTTTTCCTTGGACAAATTCTCACCAATTAGATCATTTAGCTTCCATAAATTAGATAAAGCATTATTACAGGAATGATTTAAACATTAAAATCAAAGGCAGCAAAACCAGTGCTTTCATTATGGGCGGTGTTTAAAACTTAATTGTATATAGCCTAGGTTCATTATCCCAATTACTATGACAGTTATGATAGAAACTACGTAATAATGTAGATATGTTTCTAATATGCCTTTCTGATTGATTTCCATTAGCCCTGTAAGGCGCTAGTCTACGGTGTTCAATAAAATTCTTAAATAAGAACTTCTTAAAATACAGTGATGTAAAATATGCGGCATTGTCTGACACTATTATTTTAGGTACAGAAAAGTTGTTAAAAAATTATGCGGTCTAATTTATTACATATTTCAGCACTCTTTACATTCCCTCAAAGGGATTAGCCATAGAAATTTACTGGCAGCATCTACAACTACAAGTAAATATACATTGCTGTTTCTAGTTCTCACTAAGGGACCTAAAAAGATCTATGAATAAACAATCCATATTGTTCTTAAATGGCACAGATACTAATTCGCCTTCATATTTTCTTTGGCACACTTTACTCATTTTACAAAACATTACATTCTTGACTTTTGCCTTTATAATTTCGTCTAAATCAGGTCTATAAAAGTACTGATTAATTTTTCTTTGCGTTCTAGCAATGCCTAAATGACCTCCTATTAAAGAACTGTGGAAGAATTCATATACTAAATCAATTAAAACTGTACAGGCAAAAATATCTTACTCTTACTTTTTACATTCCTTTTGTACCATCAGTAAATTGTTTTTTATAAAATAACATAAATTGTTACTATTGCTTTTTACAGATTGAATGATTCGCTGAGTTTCTTTATCTTGAAGTTGATATTTTTCTAAATCTTTAAACGCTAATGGCAAATCATTAATTAACAACCACAAATTATCCTTGTTATTGCACTTATATTTATCTGCATTTTAGGCTTTACATTAGATGTTCGTTTACATGTTTGCCTTCGGGAGGAGTTTGAATGGCAGAAGGAAATCGATAATCTATTTTTTATCCTGGTCTGGAACGTTTCCGGCAGTCACTGGGGCTCGGATCAGCTGTTTCCGTCGACTCGCCCTCGAACATACGTGAAAGGGCGTCTGCCAGCGCATTATCGGTGGAACTTTTAAATTCCACCTCAAATGGCAAATTCAAAATCCTCTCGATCCATCGGGCAAGTCTTCCTACCTTCCTTTTGTGATTGAGGACATAGGATTTTAAAGCTTGGTTATCAGTTATTAATTTAAAGGTTCTTACTTCTAAAAATTCGTGCCATTTTTCTATGCAAATTAGTGCACTCAAAGCTTCTTTTTCATAAACAGTATATTTTAATTCGGCATCAGTAAATTTCCTAGAGTAATAGGCTATTGGCATTAATTCATTTTGGTCGTTTTCCTGTAACAAACAACCACCTGCGGCTATTCCACTAGCATCTGTCATTACTATAAATTTGCTTTGAAAAATCGGCTAACTGGAGTACAGGAGGATTCATTATAGCTTCTTTTAACTTTACAAACGAATCTTGACATTCACTTGTCCAAACAAATTTAGCGTTTTTCCTTCTTAAACGATTTAAAGGATTACATAATTCGGCATAATTATTTATAAATTTTGAAAAGAAAATTAGTCATACCTAAAAAAACTGTGAAATTTGTTTGGCGTTCTTAGGCGGCATAAATTCTCTTATACTCCTTGTTCGCTCGGGATCTATAGTTACTGTATTATTTTTTATTAAGTTCCCCAAAAAGGAGATTTCCTCAAAACAAAAACTTTGCTTTCTCTAGGTTTGCCGTTAAGCCATGTTTGCTTAGTCTATTTACAATCTCTCTGACATGTACTAAATGCGAATCAAGGTCTTTACTGTACACTAAGATATCATCACAAAAAAATTATCACATATTTAAATTTTATATTGTCTAGGACTTTATCCAGATAGGCGGACAATACAGCACTACAAACATGTAAACCAAAGGGTACTCGTTTAAATTTATATTTACCAAATATAGTGCTAAATGAGGTAAGATCTTGACTATCAGGTGATAATGGACATTGCAAAAAAACTTTTTCTTAAATCTATTATTGAAAATATTTGGCTCCACTAAGATGTTGATAATAATTATTTAAATCACCAATGGGAAAATCAATTTTCTGTAACTTTTTATTTAATTCGGTATAATTGACTACAAGTCTGTCCTTTTTGGTTAAAAAGGCTGGACTGGAGTAGGCTGAAGTACTGGGTTCAATTATTCCTTGGTCCAACCAATCCTGTATTATTGTTTTCATCTTATTTACAGTAGGAGGGCTCATAAAATAAGGCCTAATTATTTACAGGTGTGGGGTCATTTAGAAACTAATCTCACTTCCAAAATCTAGAGCCTC
This sequence comes from Homalodisca vitripennis, assembly GCF_021130785.1. Lineage (NCBI taxonomy): Eukaryota > Metazoa > Arthropoda > Insecta > Hemiptera > Cicadellidae > Homalodisca > Homalodisca vitripennis. The sequence goes on from NC_060207.1 coordinate 227,275,563, forward strand.
TCCTAATTTTTGGAGTAAAAACATTTGGAAAATCCCTATAAGGTTTTGTATCTCAGCCTCAGCTCTAGTGCACCCTATTTTTACATCAATGCTGTTTACTTCAGTTCAAAAGGCTGTTGTCTGACAATAGTTATTTTCTCATTACAATTGAATTTAAAATAACTAATGAATCTCCATCAAGATCTAAAATTAATTTGCTATTAGATATAAATGGGTTTCCCAATATAATGTCCCATTTTAAATTATCCAATACAATAAATTTTACTTTCCAACAAAAATTTAGAAATTTTATCTTAGCATAACAGTAACCAAAACATTTTATTTCAGTGTTATTTGCAGCAAACATTCTATCATCTGACTTCATTAATTTAGAAACATTTTTATTCAATAATAGGCTATCATAAAATTCTTTACTAATTATATCTCTTGTAGCACCAGTATCTAATAAGCAGTTTGTTTTTACATTTTTACCCACTATAGCTTCAATTAAAGGCATATTGTTATACACTGTCTAACATTTAGTCTTAAATTAGGTTTTCTATAGTTTAATTTACTCCAATTTTTAATTACCTTACCATAGACTCTCATAAAAATAGTGTTTTTTCTTTTCTTACTGTATTATACTATTTATAAAAATTATTATTCTTAAACTTATGAAACCGGGGAGGGATATTTTTAGGTGTTGTGTGTAATACCACTCCCTTATCAACTAGTTTTTTGGATTCCTAAAACAATTTTTTGCTAAGTGACCAGGCCTATTACAATTTAAACATAACTTTGGGTTTTTGACAGTAGGCCTACTTTTTCTAAGTTCAACATGTGGTGGATACATGTTGTTTAACAAATGTCTTACTTAAATTGTCCCTTAAAGTTATCATTAAAAGGTTATATTGTTTACTAGCTATTACCACACATTTTCCAAATCTGTAAAACAAATGGGATTGTTTTCAAAAATTAACTTATTTCTATCTGTAGGCTTAATACCTCTTTTTTATACAAGTTACCAAGTCCTGTTCACTTATGTTACACAATAAAACTTGACTGAGCTCTTTGATGTCATAGATGTATTCATACAGTGGCTCATCAAAACCTTTGTGGCCTATAAACTAAATCTAGTCTCAGTCTTTCAATTAGGCCTTACAGGGATAAAAGCACTAATTAATTCCCTGTGTAGATAGTTGACATTTGGCATGACAGACTTACACTGTATTATTTTGGCTAAAAGTGGACCTTTTGCATAACATGGTAACAATGCTAAAAATTTCATTTTCTGATAGGCTAGTTTCACATTTTAGTTTTAAACAAAGTTTTCAAAAAGTTTATTAGCTCAGGTACTACTAAGCCATTTGCTTACTGTAAAATTTTGTAAATAACATTCTACAGGGTTGTTTAACTTATCAAACATATTTAAACCAGACATAGGTTGACTAATACAATCTTTGTTTACATTATAAATAGGCATTATAGGCAAAGTGGGGGTACTGGCGGTAGGCTGTGATATTGTTGGTGGTTGTACAGAAATAGGGCCTATTTGTTCTTTCACTGCCTGTTCCATAGCCTCATCTTGTTCTAATGAATTCATTTAAATTTGGCTTCTAACACTTTAAGCTGTTCTAGGTTCCACTGTAGGTAGCAAGTTTTTAGCAAACTGTTGTTCAACATTTTTACTAGCCTACACTTTAAAAGCTGATAAAGTTTCACTATGTACAGAACTTAGTTTCTAGCTGATTGTCTAAAAAAATAACGGTTTATTAAATGTTTACACTTTTCTTGGAATTTGGTGATTTCTAAAGGTGAACTAGCACTGTTCAATTCACTGCACCCATGTTCTAATAATATCACTTTTTCACTGAGAAGTTTTACTTCCTGATTGTGGTCTATTTTTAATAGGCTACTAGGAGTAGGTAAAATATTGTTTCTTAAACACTGTCTTAAAGGACTTTCTGAGTTCATTTACTGTACTGTCACTATTTAATTTAATACCTTTAGATATCAGTTCAAATACCAACTCATCTTTAGAGACAAATATTCTATTTTAATGGCAGGCATCGTGGCGTTTTCACTCAGTTTCACCCAGTTGATGGCAGAGTAGGCACATCAATAGCAGATTCGCGCAATAAAATATGTGTACCGTATGACGATAACACATGGGGGTGGTGACTTCTGAGGTCGTAGTAATAAATACTAGAAATGCAAAGTTTACTTATAAGTTCAATTTAATTTACTAAACTTACAAGCACCACTTTTTTAGATGGTAAATGAAAAATATGTATTGCCACGTTGCTGCCAATTAGAATGTAATAACTAAAAGTATATCTTCTAGGTGGGCCTAAAAATATCCAATTGTTCTATTGAATTATGCGTACGACGTTTTACTTTACAAAAACAACAATATTTCACTTCCCTTCACAATAGGTAGATTCACAACCGGGTGTCGGCGTCTTGGCACGAGACATTGAAGCTGTAGTCTAAGAACGGTTATTTTCTAGAAGAGGAGTAGAGTTGGGAAGTGGTAGCCATCTATTCAAACAACACGTGAGATACATCAGCTACGTAAACTCGCCTAAAACAAATTCGCGACGGTATTAGCCATTTAATGATACAAATTACTATTTATAACAACGTGCTCGTCGCCATAAGGACGACGCCACAACCTTTATCTATCTCCATCAAGCAAATAAAAGATCTTCAAGGGTAAGTTACTTTTACTATTCACATCTTTACTTTACGTTACATTCATTTTATATGTTCGGCATCAAAGGCTAATTTAATAATACGAAAAGATAAATTTTACTTACGGACAAAGCGCGCGAGGTCAGATCGGTTACGTAGTTGGGCTGCTACAAAGGGTTAGAAGAAAAAATTCATACGCGTGCCAATTAGGTAGTTACTCCGCCCAATAATTTAGTTCCGGAACATTGGATGTAAAATAATATTATATTATACTGGCTGATTAGGTTGCGAAAATTTACATTGTATGAAATTTAATTAACTAATTTACGGTACATATTAATCCAATAAAAAAACAAATAAAATAAAAATTAAACCTGTTAAAATGCAAAAAAAAAATCAATTTAAACTTAGAAACTATTTTATTTTATTTCAATATTTGTCGTGTAGTTAATAATTAACCTTAAATAATTAATAAGATGGCATTTTACCGAAACGGAAGTAGCGAACAGTTCAATAAACTAAGTTTATTTTCCTTTCTAACCGATGAACAGTATATAATGTAAATCCAAGTAAGGATAGGATAATGGAACATAAACACCTCCAATCAGATAAATCCTGCCCAATATCGATGATAACGGCAATAAACAGACTGGCCACTGGCGCAGCTCGTCCATGTCCACAGTAATACCGTTAATGTAGAGCTTGTACCAGTTATTGTTGTTAGTCCTTTCATTGTCCTAAATCTACAGCGACACATTCATCGTAACGCAACAGAAATGTAGGGATACCTTTTTACGACTAGTGTAAACATTATTAGAAATGCCATAAGTTCTGATATTAGTTGCAGAAGTTAGTTTAAGGTTACCCCGCGCCGCTTCGCTAGTCGCGCCGGTCGTCTTTCCGCAGTGACCTAGTTAAGCTTATCTCCCCAGTGGACTACGCTCTGTTTGAAGTCTGATAAGACCGGTTCTCTATCTCAGAAATAAGAACTCCCTTATCAACTGCAGACGAGAATAGGGTAGCCACAGCGCTTCCGAGATAAGTACATGTCGAACACGTAATATACTTACACTTGGAATAACCTAAATTGGTTCGATTATTTAATTTTCAGTACATTAAGCCTTTTGCAGGATACGAATAAATAAGAACGAGTTGTAAGCCTTAAGTCTAAGTTGGCGAATAAGCGTTGCGCTCACGACGATCGGATGACAACTTATTGCATTGATTTATTGACGATTTCGAGCAAATAGATGGTAAATAAGCATAAGTAGCTAGGTAGAAATACAGCCGGCACCTACATTGGTTGGAACAATGAATAATTTAAATGTGTTACATACCGTATAATTATTATTATTTACGGTATAATAAATCTTAAGGGGCTATGATTTTTAATTGCTATCTTGTTTTGTTTAGCAATAATTTATTAGCACATTATTGTAATAAGGATCTTCAAAATTGGCAATTTTTTGACGTAGCTCCGCATATGGAGTGAACTGTAAAATATATACTAGAGTTTCAATGTTCTTATTGCACTTTGATATCTGGTAAATTGTTGGAATTCCTAATTATCGTACAATGAATTCTTATTTAGTAAATTAACCAGATAACCTTAGTACTTGGTATGAAAAGACCACGCTTTCATTAAATTCTTTATAGAGAGGTAATGTTGGGAACCCTATCTGAGTGAAATACACTCATACTTTTGTGTATTCTAAATTATAAAAGCATTTACATCTCCTTCCCGTACTCCCGAGCGGATGGTGCGCCACCCAACTGCATATACATATGTTCAAGCTGAAAACCTTCCTCACTTTGTGATACAAATGTCCAAGTCATCCAACAAAAAAACATGATAATAAAGCTTAAATGTATTTTCCAATGGTTTTGACCTTTCAATATTGGATAATATTCTATATTTTGTGCCATACAATTACTGTCTAAGCTCTGGATTTTCTCTTGTAGTTCATATTTTTTTAATAAATAGAACCTTGATCTTATTAAATTTTTATTGTGATAATTTTAAAACATGATTCTGAATAACCAAAAAAATAGAGAAAAAGGTATTCTGAAATATCTTGAAATTTTATTAGGCCTACATTTATTTCCATTGGTCACAAAGTAGAATTGCTGTTCATAATTTTTGAATATTGGGGCGTTCGTCCAGCGTTTTTAATACATTACACAAATTAGATCAAAACGACCTGCAAATATTCGTTATTTTTTCAAAATAATCGTTGGTTAAACAGTGTTTTGTGAGCGGTTTAATAAAGTCCTTTACAAATCCGACATGGTTTGAATATCTGTAATGGCGATAGCTCGTAGCCTATTTAAAACTGCGCTAAAGATGCAAAATACCATATTCTATAAAAACAAACGAACAAAGCCGAGAGACCGCGCTCACACAGTAATCGAAAGTGCTCCATTTCGGGGAAATGACCTCACTCCCTGTGGTTATTGCCGATATGGCGCGGCTCTCGTAAAAATGCTATTTTAGTTTTATAACCCACGAACTGACCTCTGGCTTAGCTTAGGTTTGGGATCTATTAACTGGATTTAAAATATCTTCAATATGAAGTCGTACTTTGGAAACTCTTTAAAAACAGCAAAGTGTTGGATTACATTGACAAAGTAACATTAAATGCACAGATTATCCGCAAAGCAAGAAATGCCTTACGCTTATCAAAGACAGATTAAATTCCCGGAAATTCGAACATTCCAACCTACTGTAAATTACGTTTATGATAAGGTAATACAATTTCACTCTATTGACGGATATCTTTATCTCTATTTATTTTGAATTCAAGTATTCAAGATGAAATTCTTTACTTTTTCAATTAAAACATTTGATAAGACTGTCATATTCTGATGCTGGGGAAATAATAAACTAAGACAAAATACTGATTATAGCATGTTTCAGACCAATTCCCAATATTGAATGGATGGATTTAGTCTACTTCATTTATATATTTACAAAAATTAATGATCTTATGAAACATAAAATTTAAGAAATAAACTGTATTTAAAATCTTAATAAAAAGCTAAGTATTGAATTAATTATACTGACTAATTTAAATTAACGTTCTTTGATTTAACGTAGCAGAAATATTAATACTTTGCTATGACGTAGAACAATTTTGTCTCACCTACAATTCCATTCCGAAGTATAAATTCTAACTTTAGCTTTGTCTAAAATATAAAGACTCATGCCATATTTTAAATTAAAAAATCTAAAAACAATACCCTCATGTTTTATTTTATTTATTATTATTATTACTTTTTTAAACTTGATAGACTATCTCATGCTGTAGTTTATATTTTCATTATTTGGTTGTGATTACGCAGAACAAATTATACCACCAATATCAAATTCAAGCAAGCGATTGAATAATCTTCAATTTCAAAGAGTCTATTAGAGAACTGTGTTATGACAACTGGCCAAGACATTCACTCGTATTAGACCAGAGGCAAGGGAAACTACCGGATTAGTAGACCCAGAATGGTGGTTTACCAACATCTGCCTTCACAGGAGTTCACAGCATGAAAAAAACTGCCCAATTGGATAAAGAAGTGCTAAAAACTCGTTTTAAACGCTTTTTAGCGTCAAAACCATTTTATAATGTTACCGAGATTTTGGTATTTGTCTGGGAGATCACCCAATCAGGAGATTGATTTCGGCGCTGTAGGTGCCAAATTGACAATGGATGGAAGATGCATTATGTTGAATTGTATGTTAGAATGTGATTCTGATGTGGTGAGAATATACTAAATTTTAGCTCTGACCTTTTAATATCATGTAAATCATGTATCTGCAATAAATATTGATTGATGTTGTGTTCTTATGCAGTGCAAATCGGCTCTAGCCTCCTAGACAGGTGCTAAACTCAACAGTCTTGTTTATGGCTAAAATTAGGTAACTCATCAGAGAGAGTTGGATTCTGTATTATGGCAACACACATAGTGAGTCACGCTTGGTAACATCAATATGTGATTCACACCCAGTAAAGCCCAATCCCCTGGGCTGCTGAAGCAGCGGCGCCATCAAATATTGACATTAAACTGTCAGACCATTCACTTGCCGTTACGTCACACAGATAATACGTCTCCATTCATTAAATTTATTTGGTTTTATAGTTTTGGAATTCTAAGAGTCTTTAGTCCCGCCAATTCTATAAAGGCAAGGGAAAAGAATCATGGATCTAAAGTAATTTACTTGAAAATAAAATCGGGTTGGCAATCATTGGCTGATATGGTTCAACAGCATCTGGCCAAAAGAATTAATGTTTTTATGCGCTTACGAGGAGAAAAAAGCAATACCTCCACCATCTGTTTTTCACGGTTAGGAATTTTGAAATGCCCTTTAGAGTCCATTAATAAAAATCATTGGATAATCGTCACATTTTAAGCAATGTTCTTTTTTTATTAAAAGGACAACGAACGAAGAATCCAAAACTTTTGAATAAAATAAAATTCATAGTCAGGTAGTACTAATAATACAGGTGCAAATTTTACAATGCAACAGAACTTTTATTTCTGCACTTTGACAATTATTTCAATTAAAGGTGCCATTAAAAAACCCATTTTAAATGCGTCCTGTAGAGCCACGCACCAATATTTTGAACTCCACTTAAATGTTATCGAGATTTTTATTTTTATCTAACTGATTAGTATAGTAACAAGAGCGATGGCTTACTTCCTCTAAGGGAACTCGCCAAAAAAAGTGAAATGTTTCCCCAGTATTGTTAATCATACAGATTGATTGCAACAGAAGAAGTAATTGATTGAATATTGAGATAGGTTGGACTTTGTTCCAATTGATAATAGCACAATCGTTCTACGAGTATTTTATTTTGGTTATTTTTACTCTCATATAGTTTATCGTTTTTTAAAGTTCGAAGAAGCAGCATTTTAAAACACTTAAAAACAAATAATTCTACACTTACAGATAAATTACTCACACACTGATGAACACAGAAACTTCCACTTACCTGCAATAAAAAGGATGCGTTAAAATCACATTTGAATTAAACTATCAATAAATATAGGTTCATTGGATACCTTTAAAGATAATATGTTAAATTACTTAATGTATCAATAAATCTGAGTATACATTATATATAACAAGCACTTACCGGCTATTTCGTGGACGCAATTTCTTGTTTTTCAACAAGAACCCAAAGTTTACTCCTGTCTTAGTATTTTTTGTACCATAGTTGATATTGCCTTGTTTCCCCGATTAAGAAAATACTGCATATACACACACAGGTCTGAGAAGCCCACTTTGGTCATAAATAGTCTACTTTCGGTCATTGTAATTTACTTCCAGTCTAAGATATTTCTGGTACCAAAATTGCGTTTGCTTTATTTGCCCTGATCAAGAAGATATACACATAAGCAGGTCTGAAAAGCTTACCAGTGCTTACCGTGTATATCTATCAAGAGAACTAAGGTTTTATTACAGTAATTTATAGTAAACGTTAGACAGTAACTTATTCTTTGATATCTACATTACAGTACTGACAAAGCACTGCATACTTAATTTTTCATTTGCACAACACACATCAACGTTGTAAGGATCCTTATATTATCAATCGTCCTAATATAAACAAAAGACCCAAACATCTTGTTTGTTTGGATAAACGTTTGGATAAATAAATCTTCTTCTTTATCCTTAGTAAGACATGGTTTTGTAGATGTACGCTGGTTATAAGTCAGTAAACAATGCTTTTTTAAACAACCTACAGAAAATTTATATTTAGATTAAAATAAACTGATAGCCAACAAACCAATACATTGGATATGCTACACACGTTGTTTGGCTTACGATATTGTTAGTGAATAATTCAGCCAATTCATCTATTTTGAGAACAAAAACGCAGCAGTAGCGACGCCTGCTCCACCACCTGCTGCGTTAGTCATCTATCATGTTTGCGGAGCGGCGCGCCTTTGTTCAGGGCCACTGGAGAGTGAAATGCTGCAGCATAAAACAATTTATCTTAGCATTTTACATAGGCGCGATATGCTTAATCGCACTTTGAAATCGCCATGACAAATTAGATCGGTGTGGACAGTCACGCATAACTTTCTGGAGCAATTATATTACATTTATATTAAACTAGCTGTTTCCCGCGGATTCGCACGCTTATCGTAGCTTTCCCCGTGGTTGAGCACTTCTGGTTCAAGCGAATTATATTTTCAACACCAATGTAGATTTGACCTTGTTGCCACGATCAGGAAAATCTGTCAATAGTGTATGTTTTTATATTTGTATCATACATGTACTTTATTATAAAGTGGTCTTCTATTCAAGTTTTAAGTTCAATCAATAATTTATGTTTAAGACAAATATACACCATCTTAGCGCCCTCAATAGTTTTTGGCTACTTAATATACGTAACTGTGTCGTGATTGCAGTTTATAACTTGCAGGTGCTTTGACAACTTTTATGTTTTGCAGCACTGCCTGGTGGTGAGTTATATACATACACATTTTCATAATGATCGGTCAAATAGTTTACGATTCTATAAAGGACATATCTATACCACATAGTTTCTTTCGGTTTGTAATCAGGTTTAAAAAATCGGATTAATTTAAAAATGTAAAATTCATTTATAACTAAGGATAGTAAGATTTATAACTAAACATTATTTTTAATTTAAGAGGACAAACTGTATTGTTTAATTTATTTTTTCTTAACAAAACAATGCTTTTGATAAATAAAAAACCTCAATTTTCTTCTGCCCTTTATATTTGGAAAAATGAGTAAAAAATTCCGGAATTTACTTTAAACAGTTTTAATTTAACGTGGACTGATAAAAAAATTCTACTTATTCGGGTTTCAGGAAAGTTATCTTAAAGATCTATGAGCTTAACACAAAAATATACTTTTCAAACTCAAAAATAAATGCACAGTAATGGAGAGTTCTTTGTGGCATTGTTTTCTAATAATAAATACCTTTAAAATTTCAAAGTTAGACTTGTATTTAAGATTTCCATTACAGCCCCAGAGGCCGTCCCCCTCATGTAGATGTTAGTTAGTTATTGCATAAAAATTAGGTAAGAGAGCCGTAAAGCATTGTGTAAAGTTTATAAATTTCATCTACTTAAAAACTTATCTACTTAAAATATTTAAGGTGTTTCCAGTCATTTTACACATTTATGTTTATGTTTTTAAGGAGAGACCGATCCCCTGTTAAGCCTTATTTCGTCTTCATGGGCCACTGGCCTGCGCGAGGATCATGTGAAACGTAATAAGGAAGAGAACCGATACAGTACAAGGTCATTGGTACGAATAAAAAGCGCTACAATAACCGACACGATTTGAAATGTGCTATCTCTAACTCAGATCTAAAGTCCAACGCAGATATGCAAATATATATATAATGAATATATATATATATATATATATATATATATATATATATATATATATATATATATATATATATATATATATATATATATATATATATATATATATATATATATATATATATATATATACAGGGTGTATATTATGTCTGGAAACACCCAAATATATCCTTTAATAAATTTAAATATAAATTTGAAACCTCTTACAATCGTGATAGAGATTGGGCATCTACTTTTTATGGAACAATGTTTTGTTATGTCACACCAACGGGGGACGTCCTGCCGAGGGTATCGTGAATATTCTTAATGGAAGCCTATACCTTGTGATACATAATTTTAAAGGTAATAGCTTACTGAATTGAATGCCACAAAACCGCATCTCAAGGGAATTATTCTATCAGAAAATAGAGCATTTTTAGTATTGAAAATTTACTGATGTTCAACAATGTAATTTTAACATTGCCACAAAATGTGTTACACTAAATTTTTTAGCATTTATTTTATTTATATGTTCAATTAAATTAAAACAAAAATTTCATTTTAAAGCTGGTTCTATTAGCACAAATTTGCCAGTTTTTACTACAGTACAATTATGGAAATACTTATGTTATTGATTTCTTATTACAAATAAATAAAAAATAATGTATGCTGTTAGAAAAGTCTTACAACAAACGTTTTACCTGCATTTGGTGTCAAAGCAATTGTTCGAACTGTGTTCCTTCTACGGTTTGACAATGAGCCAATCTTGTGTAAAATGATTCGACAGAGTTGCCTAACATTTCTTCAGTTATCAAAGCAATCTCCTCTATAATCCTGTTTCTTAGGTCTTCCAAATTATGAGGCTTTCTTCTATAAACATTGGATTTTAAATGACCCCATAGGAAATAATCGATTGGTGACAAATCCGGAGATCTTGGAGGCCATTCGATTTCTCCTCTTCGGCCAATCCATTTATGAGGAAACCTTAAATCCAAATACTCTCTTACCTGTCTCCCATAAAGGGGTGGAGCACCATCCTGCTGAAACCATACATTATCAAAGTATTCTCCTGATGCAATTTGAATAGCTGGGATTATTTCATTTTGGAGCATATTGTAGTAAAGTTCGGCATTTAAATTTCCATTGATGAAAAAGGGTCCAACAATTTTGTTACCTAAAATTCCACACCATACGTTCAGTTTTTGTGGTTGCTGTGAATGGGACTCAGTAATCCAATGTGGGTTTTCACTAGCCCAGTAACGGCAATTGTGCCTGTTAACATTGCCATTTAGGAAAAAGGTTGCCTCATCAGAAAATAGTATGTTGGTCAGAAAATCTCTATTGTCATCACATTTGCGCATCACAAGTTCACAAAACTCAACTCTTCTGTCGTAATAATCCTCACTTAACTGTTGGACTAAATGAACTTTAAATGGTTTGTATTTATTAATTTTCAAAATCTTACTCACAGACATAGGGTGCATATCATGTTGGTGTGCAGCTTTTCTGAGCGATGTATGTGGGTCTTCAATAAATGTTTGCAAAACATCTAGTGCATGTTCTTCATCTGTTGCAGATTGTATCCTACCCGACTTTGGCCGATTACGTACACTCCCTGTCATTTCAAAACGCTCAATAGTTTTTGATATTGTTGAAACACTTATGGGATTCCTTTCTGGGAAAGTGTCATTAAACAAATTACAAACTTCCCGATAAGATCTTTGACGATCGCCATATCCTCGCATCATCAACAGAGTAATTCGTTCTCTTTCAGACAATTCCATTAAAATGCCAAATAAAAACTGAACTACTGTAATTAGATAACTTGTTGACAGCAATGCTTCAGAGACACTGATTAACTCGACAGGAATGATATGACCTTTGTCCATTTGTAATTCCCAAGCTTAGACCTGTCTAGTGAAAGCTCCATGCTCAACAAACTGAAACCTGTAGACCAGATGATTAATAACACAATAATGTTTCTCATAGGCTAGTGACCTTTGTCTCTTTAAACCTTCCTGCTGACTGGAAAACACCAAGTACAGATTCATAAGTAATCAGAGAAAGTGACTCATAAGTTTTATTCATTGTAATAAAAACTGGTAAATTTGTACTAATGAAACCAGTTAAAAATAAATTGTTTATTTTATTTTAATTGAACATTTAAAAGATGCTAAAAAATTAGTGTAACACATTTTGTGGCAAGAACCATGTTTAAAATTACATTGTTGAACATCAGTAAATTTTCAATACTAAAAATGCTCTATTTTTCTGATAGAATGATTCCTTTGAGATGCGGTTTGTGGCATTCAATTCAGTAAGCTATTACCTTTAAAATTATGTATCACAAGGTATAGGCTTCCATTAAGAATATTCACGATACCCTCGGCAGGACGTCCCCTATTTGGTGTGACATAACAAAACATTGTTCCAAAAAGTAGATGCCCAATCTCTATCACGATTGTAAGAGGTTTTCAAATTTATATTTAAATTATTAAAGGATATATTTGGGTGTTTCCAGACATAATATACACCCTGTATATATATATGAATATTTGTATATGTATGATATATACAAAACCGTAATAAGATAAAAAAAACTGTATATAATATCTTATTTCGCTTTATAAATTATACAACACTCACAATTACCAAAATGACACATACCACATACCATAAATCATAGGAAGAATTTAAAACTTTTAAGGAAAGCCTTAAATTACCTTTGAATTAACTGTACAAAGTTCTAAGAGATGAAGGTGTTCAGATGTGAACTGTAATGAATGAAGATCTCCGAGGATGACGGAGCTGAACTTATCAATGGCTTGCCATTTGTCTGCCCCCTCTCCCCGCCCCACAACCACCAAACGCTTCACGACTTTTGTATTGTTCCAAAAGACTTGGATATAGTTTTTTTCGTACCGAAATATTACTTAGTAATAAGCTAGAAATTTTAAAATAATTTTAAATTGAGTAGTAACTTACATCGCAATGCGTTTCTTTTTTAGTTTTAAATTGTTAGAAATTGTAAAAAGGTTTTTACATTAGCACGTCAAAGGATAAAATATTTCAATTTCTCTTATTTTTTTATTTTATAATTCAACACGTAATACACTCCAAATTAAAATTTAGACGTAACTGAAAATAATTTTGTTTGTCAGTTTATGAGTTAAAATGTACTCTTTTGCTCTAATACACACTAAATACAGAGCAGGAAATTGTGAAAATTGATTACATTTACAAAAGCTCTTTATATTTATGAAATGGTTTTACTAGATGTTCAGTAGGCTACTTTTTAAATGTAAAACGTTAGTTAGTACATAATATTTTGTAATATCAACAAAATTAAAGTATATTATTTAATTTTTTAATTGTAAGATATTTCTTTGTACAAGAAACTAACTTATATTCGTTTCATCTGCTGTATCATATATTTATTGTAGAAACAGCAAGGTTAAATAAAAATCATATTACTAATAAAATTTACTCAAAAATAATATTATTTTAAAGAGAAAAATTCAAATTTGTGACATTTGACGGCTACTAGCGATAGAATAATATTTCTATTCCATTTCACTTTTCCTAAATTACTGAGAAATAATATGGAATGTGAGGAGATATAATGTGGATACAACACATAATACTACATAGCTAATGAGTTGTAAATAATCATTCTAAATGAAGCGTATTTTCAATTTACTGTGTAATTTTTAATGCAATCAGTAATAATTATGTTCTTCACTAAAGTTTTTTATTGCCTTGCTTGATTTTGATAGATTATTGTATTTATGTTATTTGCAATCGTTATATGTTACATACATAAAACGTTACGTTTCGAGGATAGAAATCTACCCTCTTTCTCAGTTGTAAAAATTCATAACACGTAATAAACACACTAGTTTTTTTAAAAATTTTATGTGCGAGTTAAGCTTTATATATCGAGGCTGCAGAAGAGGGTAGATTTCAATTCTCGAACCTATTGTTCTATTCTTGTAACTGTAAGTTTTAATGGGAAAATCGAATTATCTTTTCCATTATTTTGTGTTCGACACATGTAGAACTAAAATAATTGGTTTTTAACGAGTATCACTGTCGTAAGTTAGATAATTCTATACATTTAGCTAATAATGATTATTTATTGACTTATGTAATAGATCTAAAAAGATTCGGTGACGAAGAAGCTCAACATGAATTTTTTGCATCGTTTCATATCAGAGACACACATACGATAAAAATATAGAAACAATATAGGTGAAGAAGTATTCTCATTGGCTCATTAGCTGCTTTGTTCTTCGTCGCCGAACATGTTTTCATCTCTTCAGACGAACATCAATCCCAAATTCTAGGAATCAAGTCTGTGACAGCGTCAGATTCCAGACGCTGCACTAAGAGGAAGGTGAACTAGAATATTAAACTCAACATTCACATTGAATTAACATTTCTATCAGAGCCGCGTTATGACTAGAATTGAATCGTGTTTTTAATTTGTGGTTAACGACTTTATTGATAATATTATAAGTATCATCTCTGTAAATCTGAATCTCAATTCTAAGTATTTTCATTAGGAAATTTGAAGTATGTAATCAATACTCAATACTTTTATTTACTGTAAAACCTCCCTTAACCGAAACATCGTTTAACCGAAATTGCTGACAAAATTTTAATTTCGTCCATAAAAAGTAAGTTTTTATCGCAACAGGGAAACAGTTTGATGTTATTTTGTCAACACTGCTTTCCTACAACTAAAGAACGTAATTAAATACACAACACAGGTTTTTTAATACTGTTGTTATTTAATTCATTATTTAATATATTTTTTTATACTACAGTACAGTAAAACCTCCGTTAACGGAACACTTTTCAAGTGAAACATCGTGTAATTGAAACGGCTGATGAAATTTTAATTTCGTCTATAAAAAGTAAATATTCATCGCAAAACGAAAACAATTTGAAGTTATTTATTCAGCATTTCATACAACTAAAGAACGCAATTACAAAATTCGCACACGAAATACAACACGTGTTTTTATTAGTGTAGTTATTTAATTCAAATGTTTGTACTACAGTACTGTAATAGTAAATACTCCAGTCAATTTTTAAATCTATTTTAAAAATATAACTAGTACTTCGATTGTTTAAATCTCGAATTGATATTGTTTTAAAATAAGGAAAAAAATTAAAATTTTAATATTGATTAGTGTAAAAAAAACATTTTGAATCTAAAATCATACTTAAATCGAGTATTCATTGCAGTATGCAAACATTACGAAATGCAAATTCAAGTACTAAGTACAGGTGAGTCACGTTTTCAAGTCCGACTTGGATTAAATATCACTGGATGAAGTATTTTCGACAGCTGACACAAACGTAATGAAACGTCGCCATCTGAGACACGTCATAAACAGCGCTAATGTTGATGGATTGTCGGCAGTTTAGAACAAGTGCTGGCAATTCATTGTGAAACAAGCGCTCGGTTAAATGGCATTGATAAATTGTGCTTAATCTTAACAAAATCAGCATTGAAGTCCTTCAAAAAAGCATTTTAACGAGCTTCACTACCGTTCTATGTTGAGTGAGACGGACCACACTCAATGTGCTTTGTGCTGCAAGGCGGCTGTCGCAATCAACGTGTTGAGTAAAAAGTATCTAAACACTTCCAAATTGGAAGAACAAAGAAAACTTCCACAATTTGTATGGCAGAAGTCCTAACTCTTCCTGTAGGGTAAGCCCTATTCATAATACAGTACAATTCGAAATTAGAATTAATTGTTCCTAATAACAAGAGAACTTCCATGGAAAATTTATAATTTATTGATTCGTTCATACTTTATTAAATATGTTCATATACTGTTTGAAGTGACTCTATAATCAGTACAAAAAATCACGAGTTTTAAACTTATTTAATGTATTTTAGTCCTTTTAAACCAGTATAATTTATTTAAGATTAATTTATTATATAATAACTGTGATTTAGTTATCGTGAGAAATGTTAGATTATAAAGATCTTCGATTTACTAAGGTGGCTAAGTTATATTTTGTTGGATTGACAGAGTTGTCTATAGTCTATTATAAACGGTAGATCGCAGATTAATGTCAATGTCCAAAATTCCCAACTGGTTCGGGTTGGTATGAAAACAATGAAATTGGGAACAAAATTTGGCCTGAAATTCATACACTAGATGAATAATCGAACTCAAAAATTGTAAATAATACTCTCTTAGGGATCGGAGTATCACGTGAAGGTATTCTAATTGTTATAACAACTAAAAGGGTCGACGGAACTACTTGAACTTTGCCTAGAACTGAATTAGCGAGAACTTATATGGAAAGGCTAAAAGCTCCAAATGGCTGTTTTAGTACTAATACAATTTCCGCAGTGGACGGAATTTTATAACATAATTATAACATTTGTATAGCATTATTCAATGTACTTAATATAAGTGTTTATGTAATGAACGTTGGAAACAATAGGGTTTTTGGTTTAATTTTGAAATCTAGCCCTAAAGAACTCTGATGAACATTGTTTATTCAAGGCAAAAAAAAAAAAAAAAAAAAAAAACACAACTACGCTAAAGATAATGGCGGTCACAAAGTAAGAATCAGATAGTTTTTTTTAATACCACACAACGACTTACTACTGTATTATAGATATTATCACACATAAATGTAATAAACAAAAGGAACTAATTATGCGGTAATCGGTATTATTATGATAAAAATCGCCAAATGACCGCTAAACTCCTTTTAAGATTATTCAAATCTAATGTATATTCAATTGAACTTGAAGCAAACCATAATGAATTTAACAAGACAACGTAAACATGGATTTAGGGTACAGCTATTCACGTTAGTAGTAGGTATATATATCCCAAGCGCTATCAGAGTGTATTGTAACAAAATGAGTTAGTAGTAGGTATATGCGTCCTAAACTTAGCGTCAAACCGGATTTAATGCTTTCATGGTGTTCACAAGCGCTATCAGAGTGTATTGTACCTATGATGTAACAAAATGAGATAACATTGTAACGTTAGTAGAAGGTATATGCGTCCTAAAGTTAGCGTCAAACCGGATTTAATGCTTTCATGGTGTTCCCAAGCGCTATCAGAGTGCATTGTACCTATGATGTAACAAAATGAGATAACATTGTAACGTTAGTAGTAGGTATATGCGTCCTAAAGTTAGCGTCAAAACGGATTTAATGCTTTCATGGTGTTCCCAAGCGCTACCAGAGTGTATTGTACCTATGATGTAACAAAATGAGATAACATTGTAACGTTAGTAGTAGGTATATGCGTCCTGAAGTTAGCGTCAAACCGGATTTAATGCTTTCATGGTGTTTCACAAGCGCTATCAGAGTGCATTGTACCTATGATGTAACAAAATAAGATAACATTGTAACGTTAGTAATAGGTATATGAGTCCAATACTTAGCGTCAAACCGGATTTAATGCTTTCATGGTGTTCCCAAGCGCTATCAGAGTGTATTGTACCTATGATATAACAAAAGGTTTCCATTCTAATATTCAATGGCTCAAGCACTATTGTTGAAGGATCTGGTCCAATCTCTGTGAGAGCACCTCTTACATAATTCAAAATGCTCGTTTTTAATTATTACTAAACCTTTCCTTATATTTGCTCAATTAATCGAGAGTAGCTAACAATATTATTAGTTATCTTAGAACAATGTTAAAGAACCCTTTACGTTGTTGTTAATAAGTTATTACAAATGTTATAAGTTATCCATCTCAGATTATTGCAAGATTTTGGCTGGCGACTAGTAATGTTATTTAACTTTTAATAATGACCCATAAAACATGAGATAATTTGGTTACGTGCATATAATTTTATGCAACCGATTTCGGAATGACATGGAAAATAAATAGCTTTATTGTTATTTGAGAGTTATTGTTTTAAAACTGGGTACGTGCACACAGTGTACCTTTTGAGACTCACCACGTGAAAGATCTCTTTAGCTTATTATTTTTAACGTTTTAAAAGTATTTAAATGAATAGGTTGCTGGTAGTTTATTAAACGTGTAACAGCTAATCTACATACGAAACATCACATTCCCTTTATTTTAAGCACATTGCGATATGAATAAATTTCATTAGCTAATGTAGTAACTTTAAACTTTATACAATTTATACGCTTATTTTACATCTGTACGCTTCAGAGAATACACAAACTACAACTCATTTTGAATCCTCTTTTTATTGTGAACGCTTCAAGTTAAAATTTGACCACCTATTTCATGAGTCTTCTTTGTGAAGCTGGAACTGCTTATGAAATTTGAGTCAGAGTATATCTGAGGTAGCTATTTTTTGAAATTTGTGTGTTTTGTTCGAATCTTAACTAGTCATTGTAACTTGTCAAAAATTGAAGTAGTATAAGTAGACTTCTCCGACCCCGATTATTTATATATTTTTTAATCGTTGCAACAACGCAAACTCTACGGTGACGTGAAAATATAATTCACTTGAGTCATAAATGCTTTTTCACGCGTTAAACTAAACTTAAACTAAGAGGCAGTGGCTGTATTGTTTAGCTCTTTAACATCTGGCCAACGAATACTGAAATAATACGTACCATTCGTTTTCTTTCGATTCAAAATTATTACAGGGTACCATCTGTAAGTGCTTTACCTAAGATTCCTACGACGGATTTCGTATTACCCCATTCTGTCCAAAAATATTTCAAGTGTTACTAAAATTGTTGGGGCTTTTAATTAAAATATTGTGGACTATTTTTGAAAAAAGTGATGCTCATAATAACTGTTTCACTCTCTGACTTCACGACCATAAAAAAATGCTCTTTAGAGTTAAAGCTCAATCATCTAAAGTGGTTCAGGAAACTGGAATATCTTCAATGGCCACCACAATTTTCAGAAGTGTTATGCTATTTACAAATCACATGCATTATAAGTATCTGTTATTCAATACTAAATCGAGTGTAAAGCCGTGGGTAACTGCTAGTTTAAAGTGGTTTTATAAAAAATAAAGGGCTCAGCTCAGCATATAGGCTGAACGCCTATTCTTGCAGAACCAACACACTTACTGAAATCTCAAATTGTAATGTAGGCTATCTCTTATGGATGCATGACACTATTTTGATTTTTTACTGGATCCCACATAAAACGGAAAAATAGTACTTTTTCAAATCACATAACATATTCTTTGCATTTTTTTTAAATTTAATTTCTGGAAAGAAAATGATTAGTAGTCATTCCACTGGTTAAGATTAAAATATTGCAACTTTGAAGACATAGTTATGATTTGTATTTAGTTTTGGTTTTCCGGACAAATATTCCGGACAATATTTTAAATTTATTATTTGTTTACAATTTGTGTAAATTTATCACAAAAATCCTGTTTTTAGTATTATTTGTCGTTGCACTTCCTTTTAATTTAAATTCTGGAAAGAAAATGATTGCTCCATATTATTTGTCACATTACAGGATTTGATATGTATTATTATTATAGTTAATGAACATAATATGCAATCCAAACATATTTTCATGGATAAACCGTTCCTCAGCAAGCATAGAAACCGGTACCTTGCTCAAATAACTAATCATCAAAAATGACCGAATCGCGTTTAAATATTGTAACGCAGTTTCTTACAATTGTGTAACAATTATCAAAGATGCAACCTTATACATCAAAAGCTTTGGGAGTTATGGGTATATGCAGAAATTATGAATTCGTTACATAAATGAGGTTTCTAGCAGTTTGTCTGCTCGTTAAAACAGTTAAGATTAATTGTTACCACATATAATTACTTTTCATCCCGGCAACAATAAAATTAAAAGAAGAACTGGTGTTTACCATTTCCGGATGTGATGAAAACTATGGAATTTGAAAAGAGCATTGGATACTTGGTATAAAAACGAATAATTCATTTGAATGCCTAATCATCCATCCCAGAAGTTAATGTTATTGTATACATAAATTTAATGTATTATTTAAATATCAAATAAATATAAATGGGACACAGCTAATAGAAAATTAAACAATAAATTACAAGACTATGTGTATAATACAACTCAAGTCAATAAAGCATTGAAAATACGAGTATTATTAGAGGTCAATGTCAGAATGCGCATAAACAAGATCCATATTAAAATAAAGAACACCCGAAAACAGGCCTTTGTATTTTTCTACACTCAAGCAACCACAGATAAAATGGGTAGAGTATTAAAAGGCAGTATTTGTACGGTATTCGGGTTAGCTGGAGCGCTACAGTAGTGTTTGTGGCAAGTAAAATCTTTACTTCTGGAATCCACGAAATTCTATGTGGTGTGATTTGGTCTACATAGGGGAAACAAACCGATTAACGTGTTCGCGATTTGTTGAATACATAAAATGTTATGATCCGGAAAAATCGGCCTTATCAGAACACAGGTGAACACAAAACACACACTTGAATTTGACAAAACACAAATACCCAACATTTTACATTATTACAAAAATTCATATTACCTAAGGACTATAAGAACTAAAAATAATCAAGAAATAAAATTACTTCAACAAAGAAGGTAGCATCAGTGTATATCAAATATTTCAGAATGTAATAAAGAAGCTACTTGATCACTGATAGATCATGTCAATCACTGATTGAATATGTCGTTACTAATTGATCACGTCGTTACTAATTGATCATGTTGATCATTGACTGGTCAGTTTTATAACTGACTGGTCATGTCGTCACCGATTAATCATGTTGATCACTTATTGATAATTTTGATCACTGACACTGATTGATCATGTTGATCACTGACTTAATATGTTTATCAGTTAAAGATCATACCGTCACTGATTGATCGTGTTGATCACTTATTGCTCATGTTTATCACTGCATGATTTTGTTGATCACTGACAGATTATGTCGTCACTGATTGATCTTATTGATCACTGGCGAGCGTATTGATCAGTGACTGATCATGTTGATCACTGATTTATCATGTTGAACAATCATTGATTATGTTGATCACTGATGGTTAAGCTTCCTGATCATTGATTGGGTACCGAACCTAATGCGTTCTTGTGGGACTTCAGAGATGCTGGAAGGTTTTTCACACTAGTCGTGTTCTTTTAAATATAGAACAATTCTTGCTTTAGCCGTTAAGTTTAATTTTGTAATGTTCAGGTAGTACAAAAAATGTCGTAATTCCAGAATATGACGTGAAGGTACCGATGCGTATATACATTTAGTAGGTTGACGCTATAAAAATGTCTGTAAAGAACATGGGCACTTAATACTCGTATTCCGAGGCAGTTACAGAAAATATTAACATTTCTATCCAAAACACTGCACGGTTTATGTCCTCTACTTGTACACAACAGCAATACGGCAGTATTGTGCAGTACTTGGCGCTTGCCCAACTGTTTCTACAGCAGGGCAGAGCTTCTGTTTGTTTTACAGCCTGTTTAATAGGAATGCTCTTTAATAGTTCTTTACTCACAAATAATTCGCTACTTTGCAGATGTTAGCAAAACCATGAAGTGTGGTTGACAAATATGTAATATTACCTTTCGATTCATAAATAAACGTAATTAGAAAATATGTGAAATTTCGTAAACTAAACATAAACTCTTGGTAATAGTATATTACAGATTAAACATAAAAAGAGGGAGGGACAAGTTGTGTGTTGTTGCTGTTGCAGGCCTAAAAATGAGCATACCACTAGAAAATAAAAGACTAAAAAGTAATAATTATGATACATATGGACTCATTTTCATTAGCGGTAGATGTCCCGCTGCAACTTATCAATGAATTTAAAGACCTTGTAGCGTGGTATTTGGTATAACTTAAAAACTAATTTTACAGTATTTTTCAAATGTTTGGACAGAGAATAAATGTTTGGTACGAGGAGCTACATTTCATATTGATGTGGTTGTACTTCCTGACCACATCCAGGAGTAAGTATTTGGCATTACTATGATTTTCAAGCAAAGACGGAATTTCAAAACATGGGTGTTGTATTTTTTTAATTATTTTCCTGGTTACCCGCAAATTGCTTTGGAAACTGGAATTTTGTTAGTAAAATTCTCATCCACACCCCAATGTGAGTCTGTATTTTTAAAATTGGCTTATCTAAAATCAAAATATCGAGCAAAACTGGACGTCAAAAGCGAACTACAATCTAATTTATCACTGCTAAAAGTTTTTTAAAGACAAAAAGTTCTAACCTTCTTACCTAGTTACAAAGTGATTAATAAAATATCGTTTAAATGACCTTTTGAAGCTTTTATTAAAAAAAAGCAAATTTTGTTCTGAGTTTCATTGCTTTGTTAAAAATACTTACTGGTGCCAATGTGTAGGCGAAGACTATTGAAAAAGTTACTTGAGTTAGGGTGGTGATGGCAGAGGGGAGGAGTGTCCAAATTGTGTACTAAGGGAGGCACAAAGCTAGTCTAATTTGGCACTGCTAAAAAGTGTTTAAAGACCAAAAGTTCTAACCTTCTTACCTAGTTACAAAGTGATTAATAAAATATCGTTTAAATGACCTTTTGAAGCTTTTATTAAAAAAAAGCAAATTTTGTTCTGAGTTTCATTGCTTTGTTAAAAATACTTACTGGTGCCAATGTGTAGGCGAAGACTATTGAAAAAGTTACTTGAGTTAGGGTGGTGATGGCAGAGGGGAGGAGTGTCCAAATTCTAGTGTACTAAGGGAGGCACAAAGCCTGAAGGGTTGAGAACCCCTGCTTTAGAGAATATATGATTATTTTAGGGGATTGGACTTCAAAGCTTAAACATCCGTGAACGATAAAATTATGTGAAGTGTCACTTTTATGTATAAACACTTGCTATTTATTACTAATTTTTAGGGACACGACATTTTATTCAGTCCTGAGATAGGTGCCAAGACTAACACTAATATTTCCTATTCAAACCACGTCAATAATATCCCACAAATATTAAAACCATAAGATATTTCGGATAAATTAGGTATAACATCTGTTTACTGAATAAGGTTCTCCTCCTTCTTTAAACTATGTTACGATTGTTACGATGTAGTCTGTACAGAAAAAAATAGATGATTTATAAATTGTGTTATTTGTGGGAATTTTTAAACTAAGATTATTTTAAAGTAACAGAAGGCAATTCGGTAATATAGTACAACATCGTATTAATTCATACTAAATTAACATCGTAGCAATAAGCTACAACAAACACAAAATTATTTTTTAGTTTATGTTGATATTGTAGCAGTTATCTCTACATTCTGAATATTGCGTGATGAAGTAGCGTGACAGTAATCATATTACGCCTTCTCGAATCTGATTATAAAAAGATTTTGTACGGTAAAATGTAGCATTATAGCGTCAGTTCTCGATACATTCCGAATATCGCGTGATGAAGTAGCACAGTAGTCTTATCACACCATACTCGAACCTGTTCGGTGACCGATTATACACGGTATAGTGTAGCAGTTATCTCTACATTCCGAATATCGCGTGATGAAGTAGGGTCACACGGTATTCTTATCACACCAACTCGAACCTGATCAGTGACCGATAATACACAGTATAGTGTAGCAGTTATCTCTACATTCAGAATATCGCGTGATAAAGTAGGGTCACGGTATTCTTATTACACCAACTCGAACCTGATCGGTGACCGATTATACACGGTATAGTGTAGCAGTTCTCTCTACATTCAGAATATCGCGTGATGAAGTAGCGTCACGGTATTCTTATTACACCAACTCGAACCTGATCGGTGACCGATTATACACGGTATAGTGTAGCAGTTCTCTCTACATTCCGAATATCGCGTGATGAAGTAGGGTCACGGTATTCTTATCACACCAACTCGAACCTGATCGGTGACCGATTATACACGGTATAGTGTAGCAGTTCTCTCTACATTCCGAATATCGCGTGATGAAGTAGGGTCACGGTATTCTTATCACACCAACTTGAACCTGATCGGTGACCGATTATACACGGTATAGTGTAGCAGTTCTCTCTACATTCAGAATATCGCGTGATGAAGTAGGGTCACGGTATTCTTATCACACCAACTCGAACCTGATCGGTGACCGATTATACACAGTATAGTGTAGCAGTTCTCTCTACATTCAGAATATCGCGTGATGAAGTAGGGTCACGGTATTCTTATCACACCAACTCGAACCTGATCGGTGACCGATTATACACGGTATAGTGTAGCAGTTCTCTCTACATTCAGAATATCGCGTGATGAAGTAGGGTCACGGTATTCTTATCACACCAACTCGAACCTGATCGGTGACCGATTATACACGGTATAGTGTAGCAGTTCTCTCTACATTCAGAATATCGCGTGATGAAGTAGCGGCACGGTATTCTTATCACACCAACTTGAACCTGATCGGTGACCGATTATACACGGTATAGTGTAGCAGTTCTCTCTACATTCCGAATATCGCGTGATGAAGTAGGGTCACGGTATTCTTATCACACCAACTTGAACCTGATCGGTGACCGATTATACACGGTATAGTGTAGCAGTTCTCTCTACATTCAGAATATCGCGTGATGAAGTAGGGTCACGGTATTCTTATCACACCAACTCGAACCTGATCGGTGACCGATTATACACGGTATAGTGTAGCAGTTCTCTCTACAGTCAGAATATCGCGTGATGAAGTAGGGTCACGGTATTCTTATCACACCAACTCGAACCTGATCGGTGACCGATTATACACGGTATAGTGTAGCAGTTCTCTCTACAGTCAGAATATCGCGTGATGAAGTAGGGTCACGGTATTCTTATCACACCAACTCGAACCTGATCGGTGACCGATTATACACGGTATAGTGTAGCAGTTCTCTCTCTACAGTCAGAATATCGCGTGATGAAGTAGGGTCACGGTATTCTTATCACACCAACTCGAACCTGCATTGGTGACCGATTATATACGGTATACTGTAGCAGGTCTCTCTACAGTCAGAATATCGCGTGATGAAGTAGGGTCAATTGTGTCTTTTAATCCTAAATCTTCCACTTTTATGAAAAATTACAGATATTTAATTGAAGAATTCCAATACTGAATCAGAAGAACCTGTAAAATATTATGTCGATAAAACTAAAATCTTCAGTGAAATTCAGGGATGATTTAAATTTTGATCTTCCAGATCCTTTGAATCAATGGAAAATCAATGTTTCCACTGGTATTTAAGTACCAAACCTATTTTGCAGTACCGAAGACATGAAAATATGTAAGCATATAATGGATCCACCGTGGAAAGTACAGAGGTGTCAGGTGACCATCGCTATTGCTGATTACCCAGAATACCATGAACTTACTCAAAGCCAGGATCCATCAAGAATAAGCATATTCATCATTATAAAGGCCAGAATGGTTATCTATTCCTCCTGTGACGCTTGGCTGAGAGGGGTTCGTGCTGAAGGCACAATATCATTATACAATAGCCGACTGTAACTGGTTTAACAGTTACATTACATCATTATAGTTGACGTCAAAGACACGCAACTGTTGTTGAAATTGAGGACGAAAGAGGATTATAGTTGGTCTTCTTTTCGTGACTCGATGCGTTGTAATTGTGTTCTGGGTAAGGTTAAGTTTGGAAAAAATTCGTTTTTGTTTCTCTTTTATTTAATTTGGAAGAATATTATGAAAATTGGTATTTTTGGGTTATATCTATTTAAAGAATTGTTAAACATCAACATAAAATTCTCGTGATGTAGTCACAAATCTGAGAATAAAAATATTTTTTGGACATTAAAATGCTTGTCTCAGATTCTTATGGCATATCAAATTAAATAAATTTCAGTCAGACTATAATTATGTTATCAAACTTTAAGTGGATACATTTGCAGGAGTTCATATTTGCACACGGAACTATAGTTCCTTAAGAACATCATATTTGGAACATACACTGTCTACAAGGAAAGTTTAATTTAATTGATAGTGTATCACCTTCAAATTTCTAATAACGGAAATTTATCAGTAGTTTGAGAATGTTTATTGCTAATATTTGTACAGTTACAAGTATTCCAAGAGATTGTTTTCTCTTTTGTTTTGTACATTTCAAGAATACGCTAGGACTTTCAATTTTATAGAACTCGCAATATTCCAAAATTGTTTTATACAAAAAGTTGAGACAAGGGTAGGTACCTGTATTATATATTCTCATTATATTTCCAGTATGGTCGACGAGATTTCATTATTGATAAACGTATGATCGGACACAAGGTTTAAATATATAATTCAATAACACTGCAATTTTTCTGTAACTGGATAATGGTTTTTTTATTTCTGTTGACAATATATTAAAATTTTGATTCCAACAACCACTGTAGGAGTTAAGTTAAAATTGATAAATTGTAGTGGTTTTCCGTGATCTCAGGTCGGTGTTCCTGATCGCGTTTTACAACATTCATCCCATTTTTACTTTGGACTCTGAGGGAAAGGATGTGATAGTATAAATCAGGTATACATTTTTTAATTTATGCAAAGAATTTTTAGCTAAGTTTAATAATATAGTTCTCAATATACCGGGTGAGTTTTTTAAAGTGATCCAATAGCTAACTTTTTAATTACATGACTTAGCACCACACATTAAATTTGGAACTTGCTCAATTTTAAGTTTTACTCAAGAATACACTTTCAAATTTTTTGAAGATGGCCGCCATTTTCCAATATGGCGGCCAAATTTAAAATATTTTATGGAACACCCTCTATTTCATTCACCCTCTATAGATTCTACTCTAAAAAATAAGACATTTTTTTCTTTTGAGAGTTTTTCAATATCTCTAATGGTTCGGGAGCTACGTGGACTGGAAGTTTTCATCATCACTGGCATGGACTCTTAAAGCACGTTTAATCAATGTTAGTTTTATGTGTTGTTAGTGTTTTACGCTGAGCATTAATAATTTTGCTTTGATATTCATTTAACTTTTCGACTAAATGTTTAGTAAAAAAAGATTTGAGATAAAAAAAGATTTCAGAAGCAAGCGACTTAGATAGATCACAGTTAAACAAACACATTTAAAGAATACATATTTTATTGAACACACAAAATTATTAAAAAATTATTATTGTAATAGCAATACGAAAACACATTATTATTGTGTTCGATGGACTCTTCTTTGATTAATGTTGTTGCCTGCTGCCATCCGTGTAATATATAGCTATTGCGTAATTTTTTTTCTTTTTTCAAACTTTGATTGCTTATTGTTATGTAGTTGCATGTAATGGGTTTCCGTTAAATAAATAAACAAAGGACCAGTTCTAATAGCTTAGTAAATTTACAAGTTCAAATCAAATGTTCGAAGTGCCGCCCTTCTGTCTCAATTCACTTTCTGAGTTGTTGCACATGCACTCTTTGTACCCTGATTAAAACGTCTTCGCCAATTGAGCTGCACTCGTTGCGTTTCCATCCACGCATGTCTTCAGGAGTTGTAGGGGGCGTGCGGTACACCTTATCCTTTATGGCTCCCCACAGAAAAAAATTCAAAGGAGAAATGTCAGGTGATCAAGGAGGCCACACTACCTAATGGTTCGGATTTTTTCGGACTGATGATGAAAACTTCCAGTCCACGTAGCTCCCGAACCATTAGAGGCATTGACAAACTCTCAAAAGCAAAAATGTCTTATTATTTAGAGTAGAATCTATAGAGGGTGAATAAAATAGAGGGTGTTCCATAAAAGTTTTTAAAGTTGGCCGCCATATTGGAAAAATGGCGGCCATCTTCAAAAAATTTGAAAGTGTATTCTTGAGTTAAACTTAAAATGAGTGTTCCAAATTTAAAGTGTGGTAAGTCGTGTAATTAAAAAGTTAGCTATTGGATCACTTTAACAAAACTCACCCCGTATATAACCAATCGAAATGTGAACAAACTGTTACCGTTGCAACACAGTAGGTTATTTGTTTTATTAATTTCAAAAATATTAATAATTTTATCTCTTGCCGGAAATTATCTACGTAACTAGGAACTTATATACACGAAAATGTTGGAATTATAAGACAAATTTAGAGAGTTTAGAGATCTACCTAACTAAGGCTCCTACTTTACAATGGCCTAATTACAAAACACATTATTGTTTCGTGTCTGAATCTGGTGTATCAACCAAATTCACAAGCATCCATATCCTCTTATGCTATGTGAAATATTGTTATTTTATTCACTTCTTTTTGTCTCAATAAACCCCTAGCAGTTCTGTCTTCTTTACTCATCCAATACACTGTTCTGTGAAGGAAGACAAATTAAAATTAGCTTGTAATGCTCAATTACAATAGCATCTGTTTGTAGTCATAGTAAGATCCAATAACATAAAGTTACAACGGATAAACCTGTTCCAGTCAGCTAATATGTCACGTTATAATGCCACGAGCACAACACTTCACTACCAAAAGTTACAGTAGGAATAGATTATCACTCTGTCACACTGTCCTAGTTGATGCAACAAATGCCTCCCCGTGGTAGGTTCTGAACTGATCACTAGAGCGGTGAGCGCTAGTGATGGGAGAATCGAATACAGAACCGAATAGTATTCGAATACAGCTCGGATATTTACATATTCGAATACCTCAAAGTGAATTCGAATACTTTTGAAATGAATACAATGTCTCTGGAAGAATTGAATTCAAACATACAGTATTCATTCGTTTGGACTAATAGTATTCAAATAAAATATTTAAGAGGTTTAGGCTATTCGTATCCATATACTACAAGTATTCATTGGAGGGTTTTAGATGAATACATACATATACCATGTATATATGTGGACTATGAAAAGAATAATTAAGGGGAAGCTTCATAATTTGGACTAAGTAATATTAAATTTTCAAACTTAACAAAATGTATAATTTTAGAAATATTCAGTAAATAAATACATTTGTAAACAATACAGACAAAAATGAATGTTTATTTCATATTTTTGTGTAAAAATAAAATATTATTTTGACGTTTTTGAATTAAATGTATTTCTACGATCACTGGTGACCAAACCTGCAGTAGAAAAGAATCTTTCAGACGGGACTGAAGTAGCAGGTAAACAAATATATTTTTCTGAAGTCAATAAATCATGGTTATGACATGATTGTAGGAGGCATAAAAAGCAAAGGATTTTCTTACCTTTTTGACAATGCGATTCCAAATAAGCCAGAAACAGTGGATTACGGGAAGGAAGTAGGAAATGTCTAGACTTGTCTGTTATATATACTCAACTCAGATAAAGTATTCGAATACTTGTATTAGAATACAAGGGTACTTTTGAATACACCCTATTCGATTTCTCATTAAGCCAATCTCTCTCTGCACCAATGGCGTAGTGTAGCGGGTACAACGGTTATCGCAAGATAACCGGATCAAGCAATGTCAAGCGTGGCTGCTCCTTGGATTTGTGACCATTAAGCGATCCTGTCCTTGCAAGCAGCCCACCTGGCCGGCAATTGGTGGTGGTTCGGAAGTCACCTGTAAGCCGTTGGTCCCCAGATTAAGTGTTAGAGATGCCTTCTTAGCCTTAACTTCACCTAGTAAAATTATACTACTTTAATTTACTTTACTTTTATTAATATTGAGCGCCTGGTTATAAATTAGCAGATATAAACACTGTCTGCTTAGGTGGCAATCGTACGTAAGGGTTGAAAGGCTCTCTAACTTTAGCTACTTTTTAGAATGCAAAGGTTGAATTGCGAATACATATAAACTAAAATTTCAGTGTTTTTAATTTTGAGTACGACTTGAGAACTTCGGCACGTATATCCACATCTTTAAAATAAATCTGCCAAAATCAGTTGTTTTCAACGAGTTCAGCGATTACCTATTAGATTAATGTTATTCTAGAGTAAGGTTATAATGGATTAATTATGTGTTCAGCAATCTCTTGCAACTACTCTAGGAGATAGTATCGCGCTGCAAGGCCAAGTCAAATTGCAGTTATCATTCTAGTATTGTTGTACAGAGCCTAATAATACTTTTCTTTTTCAGGTGGACCAAATTCAAGAGCCACCTTGGTATTGTTCCAAAAGGATGTTGAACTTATCCTTTTAAGGTAAATAGCTACTGTTTTGATCTTTCCTTAGTTCAATTATGAGATCAGATATAAAAATATAGATATTGTATCTTCTCCCTCCAAGACAACCCATTCTAGCAATTTTTGATCCGGAGAACGTAACTTATGAAGTAATTTTTGCAATAATAAGGCAATGAAGATGACTGTAGAACTGATAAAAATTGGACGATTTGTTAAACACGTCTTGTTAGGTAAAATCTTTGATATATTCTTCGATGACATTACCTAAGTTATCAATTGATATATTACTTGAAAACGATTAGCCAGTACCGAATTCACAGTATTTGCCCAAGTAGAACGACGAGCTGCACAAACACTGTTTTTCCTATCCCCGAGTTCTGTGGTTAAGAATGCCTCCAGGCGACGACAGATTGCATCCTTGATGTATTGACCTTTTTCATCTCCATTGAACGTCTCTCTTCGTTCTAGAAGAGGCCAGTTTTGTTCTGTTGTTCCAGATGGAAAAACACAGTCGGCCGACTTCATTTAATAGATGAGAAGGGTGAACTAATTACTAAAATTGAAAACTGTTAAACTATTTTGATAATTATAATTTTAATAAAAATACTATAACTTTATTAAAGCAAGAAAAAATAGTCCCCTAAATATTTTTAAAAACACACAAATCTGTCTACTGTAAATAACTGATTATTTCTAGTAAGATGGAATAGTTTTAAGTAACGTCCTTGTATACTTAGAAAGTATATACACAAAATACTGGATTTTGTTAAAAAATACATAGTAAAATATTTGTATAGCTCTGAAACCAAGTAAAGACGTTTTAACTGTATGAAAACCACTATAAATGTTATTTAAATTGTTTAAATTTGAAAATATATTGGAGCATGTATGGGTGGGTTCCTCTTGGAAATTATAACAATCGGGACTGTTGTTTGATATTATGAATGCAAGAGAACTTTAGAATAATCTAGAATTAATATCGTGAAAAGAATTTCAACAGAAATAGAACCAAGGAAATTTTATCGATCAGATTCTAAAAATATGAGATTAAACATGGTAAAATATTATCAAAATTTATATATACAGGGTGTTTCAGAACACCCGTTCGCAATCTCCTGTGGCTGAAGCGTTTTACATAGAGCGATGCAACATACTGTAACCCTCCCTATACATTTCATACGAAGAATGTCGCAAAATTATTTTTGTCACATTTTCGTACAGAGTGTGACAGGTTTGAATCTCAAAAATTCCAAATTGCAATGTACGTCAGATCGCACACCATTTTAAAAGTATAAACGCCGAAAGATTTAGTAAAAGAATTTTGAAAATATCTTAAGTGTTGTCCAAATGGCAGGTATTCCTTAGACTTTTTGAGTTTTCTCTCTTTTACTATGGTACTGTGGTACTTAAATTTGCGAGTGTCAATTTTTTTATTTGAAAGAGCACAGTATAATTTTTAAACAGTATGTCGTAAGACCGTGTTTGCAAATTTTTCTAACAAAATCATTTTCAAATTTGCAAAACTTTGCAGCCCCGTACCCCAAAATTTTTTAATGAGGACATAGCTTTAGAATGCTTTTATACACTTTTAGTATTGTATGCATACATGTATAACGTTTTTAACAAAAAAAATCCGAAGCACCATGCGTTTACTATGAGTCATACCAGTGGCTTTCGTGAAGTTAGTATCTAAAAAGTTTAAAGTTTTTAAATTTAATTTGCCTCAATATTTTGGTTTATGAGAGTGGTTTTAATTTAATCATTTAACTTTAAACGCAAAGCCTTTTAAATCAGTGAGTTCAAGCTGGAAAAAGTATTTGAAGTTCTACATATAACTGTTACAATTTTAGGAATTCTAATTCTATTTTCTAGGAGCTATTTCTAAATTATCCAAACACAAAGAAAAATCCACAAAATGTATAACAGCTCTGGGAGAATACTTGTAAAGGGCTATTTCGGTGGAAACATCTCAAACTCTGGCCATCACGCACCTGAATAGTTTGTGACAACAATAATTAACCTCCATCCATCACCTGGTGCTGGAGAAAGGAGTCACGATCACGCGATGGTTAACGTCGGCGGCTAGTCTGGGTCTGACGTCACAAACTGAGTTGGAACGTCAGACTTTGCTCTCGTCACTCAAAATCACTCATCTCAAATACCCAACTATGCCTAATTCTGGTTTAATTTAAACATAGAAATAATTTTAATGGTTTGTATCCATTTAAATCTCCAATGGTTTGATATTGTGAGAGAAATCCATCTCCAAAAAAGCAAGCATTCCAATTCACAAAACAATCGGGTAATTTACACAACTCTTCAAAAACCACAAAGTGGTACTTTTGCCTCTGAGGAATTACGAATAACTCAATTTTGCGTACATCTTTTTACTCATTACTCAGTATATTAAGCTACAGACCTCACAGTATGAAATGAAAGGTCAGCTTTATTTATATTATAATTAACTTGTACATTAAAATATCACAAACCACAAATTTACAATTTTAATTTCGAGGGCATTCACAGCAACTATCTTGCTTGCCTAAAGATTTCACAACTGCAGAGTAACAAATTTTAATTCTATTGAACTACTATTCCACGAAATACCTTGAAAGTGGTATCAATCGTTTAGGGATTGGTGGATTTCGTTAAAACAAGTACGTTGTAATTTTAATAATAATGTAAAAATATTTTGTATCTAGTAAATGTATGTTTTATAACTATACTGTTTTTATTTTTTTTTTTTTGTTTTTTTTTCTTATTTGACTTTTAAAATGTTCAACAGACGCCATTTTGTTAGTATAAAGGAAAATAACACAATGGTTTTTTTTAAAAATTTTCCTCTCATCTATTCAAACCTAAGTACCAAATTTGGTTCTTTAACATAACTAGTTTTAGAGAGAATAATTTTTTATACCAAATAGTGGCTAGCGGCTAAACGAAACATTTCTCAACCTACGTTTGCATGAAATTTTATTGGAAATGATGAGTACTATCATCCAAAGAAGTTTGTGACGCCCTTTTGTGAACACCCTGTATATTCTAGAATTTTACTATCCAGGTCTGACTAGATTTCATGTTTGTTTGCAGTATTGGGGATGTGTTGCGAATTGATTGTTCAGCCCACTTAAAAATATACGACACAAAATCTATAAATTGAAACACAAGTGGATATTAGGCTAAGATCTAGACATTGGACAGTTATGAATTACAATGAATGTAGATGGAAATGTCACATTAACCTTAAAAAAACATTTACAAACTTTATATGTGCAACAAACTTTTATATTGGAATCCTCCAGAGGTTGTTTGGGACTAACTTAAGGGAAAACAAGAAGTTCTTGTACAATAACGTTGAGTAAACTAAAAAATTAACTTTGTGATAAAAGTAAACACCATGTTCGAAAAAACACTATGCATTTATATAATTTATTTAAATTCTATATAAGATATTGAAAGAATGACCGCAGGGTAAGACTTCGGAGTTTGGACCTGAGATAGAAATAACAAGGATCAAAACTCCTCTGTGATAGAAGTACTTTCTATCAATACAGTTGTACAGATAACCTTGTACTGCACCTACTCTTTATCTTAATCTGTTTGATAAGACTCTCACACAGGCCAGTGGACTATGATGACCAGTAAAATAAAGAAACAAGATGATCGACCTCTACCTTTTGTCGGAAAAGGTAGAAAAGGCTTCACAGGACTGAATCTTTGCTAATTGGGAGTTTAACACGTTGTGATCACTACTTGTAAGTTGGCACTACTTATGTAAGACTGTGATACCACTTATTTATCTATTTCTTTTATATCCGTGATCTGGGTTGGAATATCTTACAATTACGTATCGGGGCAACCGAATCAATCGAATGTAGTATCGAACTAAAATATCGATATATAAATTATAATAAATATAGTTGAGCAATCCAGTTTTACATATAGCTATATGTACAGTTTACATCAACAACTATTAAATAACAATATTAAAAGAAGCAAAGTTAGTTAAACAAAACACCAATATGGATTAATTAAACATATTTTAAAATTCCTGTTCTTTTCCAGAGTAAAATGTCTTCACTGTATTAATAGGGAAATGGACGTTTTCAACATTATTTTACTTCCATTCTATAGCGGTATCCGGCTAGGTACTCTGCTAAATTAAATATTATCCATTGTTTTCAGTGTTTTTGTTATATCTTTTTTGTGTTAATTAAACATATTCACATAGATCGATTAGAGGTTATTGTTTCAACAGTAAATTTCATTACTTGGAAAATAAATAGAATATATACAAATGTGAAATTACATCAGTATGTTTCTTTAATGTGGTAAAATCAAATCGTCGTTATTAACGTATTTTAATACAGATAATATCGATTAAAACAATCGATTGTCACCATTGTTTTGGTGACCCGATTTGGACTGCAGACCTGTGTTGAAATCGATTTGAAAATTAAATCATTACATCATGATGAGTGTGCACGACCAATGTTGTCGCTGCAGCTAAACATTGAGCACCTATTGTAGGAAATATCTAGGTCAGCCTTATCTCAACATTGCAGTTTCCCGTTGAGCAATCTTCTGGGAATTCTAGTGTTTATATTAGACAAGAATTCTGGGCCAACGTTCGCAGACTAGTGGTCTATTAACTTACTCAGTCATTCTGAAGCAAGAATAATGATGTAATGTCTAAATATTAATTAAATTTAACAACACTAAATTCAGAATTAAAAAAGTTAAAAATACTACGATCTGAAATTCACATTGTTTACATTACAACTATTGTGCTCACGTTTACAAACTCTAGAAAGGATAACTTTTGAGTTTCTAGACACGCAAAAACATATAGACGTATTTTTTATTAAGGCACTATGCTTTTAGAATTATAACTTTAATGTACATTTTAGCATATTTGGACTATTGTTGAACCTATTACTAATATTATGTGTATACATCAATAATATAAGTAATAAAATAGAATACAGGTGAGCTTGGGTTAGTAAAAGGTGTATTGATTAAAATTTATTGCTGCTTTTTTGTTATTTTTTTTAATATTATTTATACAGGTAAATACAAACACTATTATAAATTAATTAGAATTATTTTTCACAGATAACAATATCGTATCCGTATAAAATCTCCGTAGCATATTCTAGGGGGTTTATAAAGGATTTCCTTGCTTCAACATGGTATCACAATGGGCATAGGTTGGCTTTTCTTCAAATCTTAAAAATGATTTTTTTTATTTTTCAGTGTTATTTAAATCCGAGACATGATTTTTTTTTTAATTTTAAAGTACTATTTTCATTCCAAATCTGCAACTAAACAACAAGAATTTTATTGACTCTTCACCAAAAATAAACGTCTTATTGAGACCAGGCAACAGAATTCTCTAGTGGTCCCGCCAATGGTAGTTCCTAGGTCTGGCCGTCGGATAGCGCTGTGAACCGTATTCCTGTGAGACTTGGTTGTGTTGTTTATGTTATAAAAAAACGAGATAGTATAAGTTTTTTTATTGATTTATTAAGTTATATAATAAATAGACTCTTGTTCTTTCTATATTCTTCCCATCAATTTTGCCTTGAATAGTTTATTAATAAAGGTTTAAACTTACAATAAAAGGTAACTGTTTTGTAATCTGACCTACACGGTTGTATTAATAACGTGAATCATAACAATTAAAAAAACTTATTTAACTATGTAATTTTGTAAATAGTACTGTTGTTTAGTGTCCAGTAAGAATTGATTATCTGGCATGTGAATACTCATCAGCCGAGGTCTATGAATAGTGATGATCCAATTATTTTATACAGGAATACCGGCGCTGCTTTGATTAACATTATTACTGTACATGGATTTCCATTCAACTCTATCACCGTTACTTATTTCCTTGAAAATGATCAAAACTGTTATGTACTATCAACCCTTTTTATTTCTTTCCCAAACTTGTTTGTAGAATGCATTGTTGTAAAATCCTGTATAAGTAAGAAATTATTTGGATTTTTATCTTGTCAGACAGCTTGTTTTAGATTTATAAATAGTGCCAAATAATGCAACCAAAGCAAAATATATAAATTTCAATTTTGTTCGATTTGACAGAGTAATTCCTTGGAAATGCCACTCTAGAACGTGTATCCTTATCTATGTGATTGTCACGCTTTAGAAAAAAGATTACAAAGCGCATTTAAAGTATTTTTTTAATAAGAAAATTGTTATATTTTGCTCTGATAAACTATAGGTTGCAGTATAGAGTTTATATAAGTATAAGGTACTTATATAAGGTATATTATAAGTACCTCACCCCAATACCTTGCTGGAGAGGTACTTAGACATTTTTTTAAGAACTGCACAGAATTATTTTTCACGTAAAATATTGAAGAAAACACGCGTGAGAGTTCTTTTCCTCTATATTTACGGATGAAAATATTACTATTCCAAAATTTATTTATTTTTAAGGTTTTAAGAATATTTTTTTATCAGGAGTGGAAATATGATAACCGATTAGAACTGTAGTACTCGTTTTAATATCAATCAACAATTTAATCTGCCAAAAGTAAATAGATCAACTTTCCACCACTCCTTTTGCTATTAGGACCCAAGTATTTTAATCAATTGCCTGCAGATATAAAAATAACTAATAACTTAATTGAATTTTGTAGAAACATTACTGCTTGGATTTTCTCTAATCAGGATCCTGAATCTTTAAATAACATCTTGGAATTAATCGCATAGTTAATTTATTCTAAATAACATGAAAATGCATAACTTGATACATTTGGTTAATTATATCATCTGTCATATTATTTCATGCAATATTAGATTTTAAACTTAATTTTTTCTATGTACACGGTTAGTAATTTTTACTAACCTTGTAAATAATATTTTACTGTATTACAGTATTGTATATTTGTTGGTAAGTGTAGTTTTTTTGTTTGTGCATTACATTCTTATTAGTATGTGTTGAATTATTAAGTATTTAAGTTACACAAATATCGCAGATGTTTCATTTCAGTTTTTTTGCCAGATGCTAGACTCTAGTTCCATGTTTTAAAAAGGTTTTAAATTTATTTTTAACTGGCCATATTACTAGAAAAAGTAGCCAGTTTTTTTTCCAAATAATGTAAATGTTATAATTATGTATATACTAATTGGAACATGAATAATTTATTCATTTACATAAAACGTAGAGCAATGGTGGGAAGGCTTTATTCAATGAGAATGTTAAGTTAAGCTCCAGTTCACCTTCCTCTTATTGCAGCGTCTGACGTCTAACGCTGTGACAGATTTGACTCCTGGAATCTGGAATCAACATCCATCTGAAGAGATCCAAAACAGTGACGAAGAAGCTCAAAACGACCTCTCTACATTATTTCAACATCAGAGACACCTGGATTACAAAAGAATGTAATCAATATGAGGTGGTGTTCTCATTGTCTCATCAATATTTAGTCTCATTATTCGTTTAGTTAACCGGAATCGATCTCTTTAGCAAAAACACTACTGAATTATACTCTATATTTTTATAAACAAAACATAAGTTAGAAAAGTATTAGGTATATGAACATTTTTGAAACTATAGCAAAGATTATGATCTAACAATTTCGGTTCATACCGCGACGAAATATTGTTACATCCTTTAAATATTTCGACCTCGCCATGAAAAAGGCTTCTTCAGTCAACAGATGCTAACCAAAAAGACGTTCTCTTATTACCGCATCGCTTTATTACTTACTAAGATTAATAACAAGGCTGTTAATTAATTAAATTAAGACAAACTATAACAGATTTTTTTAGCATACTAAATACTGCAGTTAACCGACAAACGTTATGAAAACACATGAGGTAGCACACAAAGACACATAGTATCTTCAGTGCTTTTAAATATAACGAAACTACACGGAAATACAGTTAATACGATTTTAAATGTTTGAATCTTCGTTACGAGTGTTGCAAGTATTAGTTATTGCTAAACACAGTTATTGTTTCCAATATTAGTAATGCAGACAAGAGAGAAGAGACGGTACTTGTAGGCAAGTCTATATTAACAGACGCTTTAATTAAAAATCGTACAGGAATGGGCGCTCAGCCGACTGCTCATAGCCTGCTGGCTCTCGCTAATGAAGCCAACAGTCGACCGGTGATTACCTGGTGGTTCCGGTCTATTTGTTCCTTAATGAACCGTTCTTTAAATCGCAGGACTCGTATTAACAGTAGTTCTTTTCTTGCATGCACGATTTTAAAATGGCTAAAAGTGAGGGGTTTGGAAATTAAACAAGAAAGGTAAATAGATCTTTGAATGTTGTTTAATGTTTGTAAAGAAAATTCCAGTATTTGCGTCAAAGACCAGAATTAGCGTAACGGGCTGTTGTTGGCGAGGTTGGTTCCTCTTTGCAGTGTCCAGGAGCTGCTGAAGATGCAGGATCTTGGCTGCAGCTACCTCAGCAGTGTCAGCAAGGTGGCCGTTGGGTAGCAGGACAGGTACTGCTTCCACCACCCTCCTAGCAGGAACCGCACTGTGATGCTCGTACTCTTCTTCGTTCTCGTCAGTAACAACCTGTCGATATGGGGTCTTCTGCTTTTGTGCCCTCGCTTCAGCTTGAGCGACCAGCCGGAAGTGGTTTTCCTTAGCGGAGTTGACATCAGAGGTGTCTGCGATGTAGCCATTGGGTAGCAGCACCGGAATCACAGAAGGTCCCTGGTAAGCCGAAGAACCTCGAGGAGACAGCAGAAAGGTTTGAGGATCTTGGTCGGGAAAGCCGATATTTCGAGGACCTGTGAAACTATATTCCGTATTATGCGTTGGGTTTGAGATCACCTGTTGAGTCCTTCGACTCTGCAGAGTTCCAGTGTAGGCCGACTGTTGCTGGACGCCTTCGCTGTTAAAGTCCTGCTGGAAGTTCTGCTCTGGAGCAGGACCTGTGAACTGTACTCGCTGAGTTCCTATCGTTGGTTGCCGATACGCAAGATCTGACTCACCGGAGTTCTTGGCGGAGGCAGCTGCGCGAGCAAATGCGCTAAAGTGGACATCCCTGGCTCTGGCGACTTCTTCCGTGTCGGCGATGAATCCTCCGGGCAGAAGGACTGGAATGACTGGAGGCCCACGGTAAGATCGCAACGACTGGCCCTGAACGAACTGACCGACACAGGCAATCAAAAACACCAACACTACTAGTGGAGTCATCGTAGCAAGAGATCGTACAGCTGTGGCGTTACTGTGCCGTCCATGGAAGATATATACCACGTCTGTCGTAATGGAGCTCCATTTAGAGAATTCCTGATCGGGAGCGTGACAGACTCTAATTAACCAGCGATGCGTCCTTGTTTTAACTGGCCTAGACATAATTGCATTTTGGTCAATTACCATATAATCATCCATGGATGACTGTAGATATAGCCGCATTATTATTGGAATTCTCGCAACAGTAGCCTGGTTGTTATTATTTTGTATAATATTTCGTACACAGTTGAATATTGACTACATCACATTATTCAATCCAGTAAATATCTTAGAAATATTGAATTCTTTTTAATCAGGATACTTTTATCCTATTTATGGGAGGAAATGAGGTGCAGGTGTAGATTTTCAGAACAAGTATTTATGTGAATTTGAAACCCCCGCTCAAATGAAAATTTTGCTTCTGAGGATTGACATTTCTGATCTTCAATTACATGCTTTTAGTCATTTTAATTTGTTAATGAAGGCCATAAAATAGCACATTCCCTCAAAGGAGTAAACCATGCCGAGTGTCCTCAAAATATAAAAATGTCAAAATATCCTGTATCCTCAGAGACTGATAACTTTTTTGTATCCGTATCATTTAAAAGCTAGATCCTTTCAGGACTATATGGTCCAGTCACGGAGAGCCAATTTACTTTATATAGCACACAGCTTGGTTTTTTATCAGTAAAGAAATGTTTCCTGAGAATAAATCGATCATCAGGCAAGCTAGCTTTGGTGGAAGCCGAAATTGGGAGTATCAAAAGGGTTCAAAATTAAATGACAAATTATTCTCAGATCATATGTTTCTTAGCTTGACCCACTTTAAACCAACTGTCTGACACTAAAATAAATGGAAAGTCAGCAATTGCTTCACAGGCCACTGTCGTTATTTAGGCCCTTATCGATGTTCAATATTTGTCATACACTTAACACGTTCACGACGACGTGACGACGTGTACACGACCCCGTCAGGTACACACCGGGCTTTCGTAAAGCGCGTCGTGCACCCGATGTGGTACACGTTGGTATGCATTTCCTTACTGCGTTTTTATTGTTTGCGTGTCTTGGTAGTTTGTTAAATTTGTTCCCGAGGTTAAATAAATACCTTAGGCAATCGTGTACCCCGTCGGGCGCACAATTGCTTAATTTTCAAGTTAAAATAATTGTATACGTGCTCTTTGGGGTACATGAAGAAAAATTGATAAAACAAATTGAAATAATTTTTTGTGCGAAATTGCGAAGACTACATACATTTCTCGTTATGCTTAGACGTTTAATGTAAAAAAACTGGTTACGGTGTTGCCATTATTATTGAAAAATTCGACGGAAAAAAGAAAATTCAGAAAAAAAGCCGTCGTCGTTAACGTTTTAAAGTCAAGATATATAATATTGTTTATCATCTATGATAGGAAATAAAGTTAAAAGTATTCGTTTCATTTATATTTATGAAAAAACACAACATCTCAACGCTATTTTCTCAAGAGTTGGTTCAAAAATATTTTTTATTAAATTTAATTCCATAAGTTAAGAAGTTAATGGTAGAATTCGGTTGCCTTATGATTATCAGAAATGCAGCAGTCAGCTTCAAAGTAACATTTACAGCTCCTGATCATCTCAAAATTGGTTTCAGGGATTTCTTATTTACCTTGGGGTAATAGCCTGTTGATATTTTTTGATTTGGAGAAATAACGGTTTACATATTCAATCAAGGAATTCAGTTTACCTTACACCAAAATGTATTTAAAACGATTGGATATTGATATGTTTTATATTAAACCTGTAACATTAAAATAGTTAAACAAAGTTTACTCTATAAATAGCCATATTTTTATTTTGTTATATGCCCTCAGTATAAACAATGAATATCCCACGAAGAAGGAGCCAGAATTAGTGATGAAAGCAAAGCCTGCAGAACAAACTCTTGAAACAAGATACCGGTCTGAAGTGGTTAATGTATTTCTGCTTGTTTGTTGAATAACACTCTTCTCGAGATTAAAGGATTTTTTCTGAAGAAAACTGTTCATATTATATGTTTAATCCTTCACATTCACATTCACCAGGTACTTATATAGTTATGTTCATATTTTTTTATGCGTGATTTATGTATATTTTGTACGTTTGCGTAAACGTGTTTTAGTTATATCGTAAATAAATTATATTGGGTGAGTAAACACCACAGGAACCATCGTATGAAGGTCGAATGGTGCAAGAACTCCTCAGGGTGCCTAGTCTGGTAAACGGACCGTAGGTCCGCGCCGTACCACTGCAGAGGCTATTTCTGACCTAAGCGGACACTAGGTCCACGGTCACGGTCTGGGACCCATTGTCTGACGAAAGGTTGACAAAGAAACCATCGTATGAAGGTCGAATGGGGCAAGAACTCCTCAGGGTGCCTAGTCTGGTAAACGGACTGTAGGTCCGCGCCGTACCACTGCAGAGACTATTTCTGACCTAGGCGGACACTAGGTCCATGGTCACGGTCTGGGACCCATTGCCTGATGAAAGGTTGACAAGTAATATTACTCACACTACAGTACTTCAATGGGTGGAAGGGTGTACCCAGCGAGGGGGTCCAAGGGACCGGAGGACCGCCCCAATTTTCAATTATTTTTTTAGCAAATTATTATTAATATTTTAATAATTCAGTATTACTGACGTGAAAGATAGAGCTCAACATTGAAATGGGTCAAGAACTTTTTAAGGAACAAAATGGGAAATGAGCGGTTGACTGCACTTCCCTTACTTTCTGCACCCTACGGGTAAATAACAGTCGTCTTGAATCCCCCCCCACCAAATTCTTTCCTGGCACGTTCTTGAATGGGTGTTTAGAGATCTAAATTAGAGCTGTGGGAGAAAATAATCGATTTTGTTTCTGTTGGTACATTATTACAGGACTATGTAAACCGTAATAAAATCTGTGATGTAGTGGTTAAATGTTAGAAAGGACCCTATGGTTCTAATTTCGCCTTAATAAAGAAGTGTCTCTATTCTATTCTATTCTAATGGCATAACTCAGAAGTAAGAATGTTTAACAAGTCATTTTAAGTTCCAAAAATATTCCACTAATCTCCAATTCTTTCGCTTGCCACTTTATTGAACATAGGTATTTTCCATTTACTGATTTTGTTTTATATTTCATTTTCTTTTGTTTTTTTAATGTTTGAAGATTGTTAAGTTGCTCGTTTATTCATATAATTCAGCTTTCGAAATACATATTTTTGTGTTAAGATACATAAGTATGTCACAGTATACGGATAAGATCATGTAAATTGGATTTATAGGTCGTACAATACAATGTAATGTAATTTTACTGTCTGACCTCGTACATTAACCATTTCAGTAAATCAATACAACTACGGATCTGACATGTTGGTTAGATATGAATTAAATATTTGTTGTAGTCATTGGGCTTGAGTTTTTCCAAAATACATAACGAAACTTTTAATCGCCAACCAAGCTCGTTTTGTGGTTGTCGAAATGGGAGAGTATCAAAAGGGTTAAAAATTCGAAACGAAAATTTTTCATAGATTATATGTGTCCAGGAATAAACCCTAATATAAACCAAAACACTTAAATCCGATCACGAGACACATAAAAATAGTTATATCCCCGTCAGAAAACTAGATAAAGATACTGGCAGCTGCCACTTTAAAGATGATTATGTGGTCAGCTGACTCTGATTTAACATTTATTTAAGGTTGGTTAACCCTATTGCGGCTGAAGATCGATTTCTTTTTCGTGGAAAATCTTTCTATTAATTCAAGAAAAACAAAATTTTATTTTAATACGGTGTAAATTGTTTTCCGACTCAGAGACCGGAATTAATACAGCTCACGTTTAAACTTACTGATATATTATGCTATGCACAAAAACAAACCATAATATTAGAGATGTAGCCTCGAAAAGTGTTTTATAATAAATAACATAATATTAATAAACTTTTAAACACTTTTAAAAAGTTTATTAATATTATGTTATTTAAACCATAATAGTTATTTATGCTGATTATATACAAACAATGGAGGAAAAATTGAAGCTCTGAATTTTACCCCGACTTTACTGTACATATCCACTCATTCGCTACTAAGGACAGTTCGATGGACATAATAAATCGCATCAATCAGATAATTAATGTTAGAGGTCAGAATTATTGTGATTTATATAAGTAATCACGGTTAATTCGTTTTAGATTTCATATTTGATGTCACTAATTGTTAATATTTACTCCCTTAGCAGTACGCTATCAGAATGCGGTAGCAGCATCATTAGAGTGAAGAGTGTTCAGGTACAAGCACAGCCAGGTCCAGGTCTTGGAAAGTAGGATCGGGATCGGTATCGGGTGTCTGTGTGGACTCACTCTCCTACCTTATGGAAAGGTGACCTCATCACCCTTCGTCACAATTAGGCGTGGACCTACAGTCCTTCAACCGCCTGGTCTACAGGTTGAGGCGCAAATTTAAAAAAGTATGGGAACAGAGGTGGCCATCTTGAAATCCGCCATCTAGGAATTTAGGTAAAGTAAAAGTAAAATAAAGATGTCTTATTTTACCAGGCGAAGTTAGTGCTAAGAAGCCCTCTCTAACACTTCACCTGGAGACCAACGGCTTGAAGATGACTTCCGAACCACCACCAAGGGCCGGGTAGGCAGCCTGCTTGCAAGGACAGGATCGCTCAGCGGTTACCCATCCAAGCAGCAGTCACGCTCGACGTTGCTTGATCCGGTTATCTTGCGATAACCGTTGTACCCGCTACACTGCGCCATTGCAAAAATCTCTGTATATGTGTAGGAGTTATGGCCCGTCCAAGTCCGACGGTTAGACTTTTACAGGTCTATGTTAACGTATGTAAATTAAGCATTGAAAATATTGAACTTAGTCCAATATTATTTAAAGGTTAAGGTAGAAGATTTAAAAATAATAAAACGTCAACATTAATGTTTAAACCTCTGTTAAAACGCATGATATATCAATCAATAATATACAAAGTCAAT
Source organism: Homalodisca vitripennis (assembly GCF_021130785.1). Lineage (NCBI taxonomy): Eukaryota > Metazoa > Arthropoda > Insecta > Hemiptera > Cicadellidae > Homalodisca > Homalodisca vitripennis. The sequence goes on from NC_060207.1 coordinate 227,319,787, forward strand.
TAATGAAATTAAAATCACTGGATTTGAACCACTTAATATTTGTATGAAAAGTTAAAAAAAATAAGATAGGCCTAAAGTGAGTTAATATTAACGCAATAATTAAGCGCCAACAAGCCATCGTTTGTCATCAGCACATCAATTAAGCTGTATCGTGATCTAAGTATCAATTAGCCATAATTAATGATTATGAGTTCTGTCGTTGGAAGACAGTGGAATCGTTACATTTGTCCTTTAATCAGTCTCTAGACAGAAAAGTCTTCTGTTACTTTCTGATTGAATTGAATCGAACAACAAAGGACTTTAACATTTACTGTACTACTTGTTTTCAATCCATGAAAGCAGAATGAAACTCAAACACTTTAACTCTCTAATCTTAAGGCGTATGTATGAGAGATGACTCATTAAAGTTATAATCAGTTCGCATCCTAACACCTCTTACTTCTTCGATATTTTTATCGGTTATTCAGAAAAAAGTATTTTATAATTTCGGATTATACTACTTAAGTGGCCTTATGGCTGGTGACGCTGTACTTGTACTGTGCGGATAAATAAGGAAAAGTGAATATATTATGAAAAATGGGCAGAAGTACAGATAATATGAGTTATTCTTTAGATCAATTTGTAATTATATTTGAAAGTATCATATAATTGCTTCAGTGCCCCAACCTTAGGGAGCAGAGGCAAAATTCTTTCGTCCGCAGGGAACGAGAAAGTTTTTTAAATTCTCTTGAAAAAATACAGGATTATATTGAATGTACTATTTAAGAAATAACACCGGATCAATCTGGATTGAACCGTAAGGGGAGAGTGAACACTCGATGTCATCTCTGCAATCCCTTATGTATGTCAAGTATGTCAGCCTTTATAATGATATCATCTTAATTATTGGCTTATTAACATGAAGCTTTGAAGACGCAGTGGTAAAGAATACTAGAGTTTATATATAAAACTTGTAAAAAAGAAAAAGAAATTAATTAAGTAAGGCCTAACTGCCGCCTATCACCTGTCAGGAACCGGGGAATTTTTCTGTGTATACAAGCTGTATTTTGATTGTTATTGGTTAATCCAAGCAATTATTGGCTGAGCATTAGCAAAACATACCACCCGAGGGGCTGAAAAGTGTGTATGTCTGCTTGTCCGTAGGAAATCTCAAAAACAATCAACAAATGTACATGAAGTTTTATTTCTATATAGCTTGGTGCATCTCACTCTGTGAGATTTGGCTGAGCATTAGTGAACATTGGTCTTTGGGTAACCTTGATTGAATCGAGAAAATTACAGAATAAGTAACTAAATCTATAAGCAAAACCATTACAATCGTGTGACATTCCAATATGATAAATGTAGGTACTTTAATATTGCGTGCAGACTCAGCGATGCCTGTTGCACGACCGTTGGTGTGGGCATACCTTGTAATATCTTCATATCCTCATGATAACTACTGATATGTTTTATTTTTTTTTAATATTACTGGTAGTAACTAAAAGTAACTTATTTAATCACTCTTGTGAATTCTGTACGATCTACTATTAAACCCAAAGATAGTACCTGAAAATTATAAAGATCATTATAGATGGATTGTGTTAATTGTACATGATAATATAACATGACTATATATATATATATATATATATATATATATATATATATATATATATAAGCTTTGGGAGTGAATCAATGAGACCATATGGTACTAATTACGAAATTTCCAAAATGTGATACGCAGCTTAACAAATTTAAACTCATTCAATTTTAGAAAACAAAATAAAAATAACGAATAAAGATTTCTTAATTTAATATTCTTTATAATAGTTCATATAAAAATTGTAACATTCTATTAATTTTATGTTATGTTATTGCTAGTTATTAAACATAAATATGAAAAATATTGGAAGATCTCATTAAGAAACATTTGTAAGTATAATTCTAAACAATAAGAGGAAAACACTGGAATATTTCCGGCGAGTAAAATCTAATAAAGTGAGTACATTTTATTCCGTGGTATTTTTGGTAACCATAATGTAATGAGAATAATTACATGAGAATTTTTAAACAAATTCATTGCAATCGTATGAGATTTTAACATGTTTTAACAGAAAAAAGGTTTGATGCATATGATTTTCAAACAACTGAAAGCAGTGGAATATTGAGTCAACAGACAATACCCTTGGCATGCAATCTGTCACGGACATAGTTGTAACAAGTAAAACTTAAACTAATATAAATATATTAAACTCTAAATTTGAAGAGATTATGCGAGATAATCAGTTGAAAATTACTATAAATCTACCCCAATCAGGCTTATTTGGCGCCTTTGAGAGATGTAGTAACGGAGACAATAAATGACCAATCACTTCAAATTGTATCAATGAAAACTTGGATTCAGTTGTCAATGCGTTGGAATGAAGTCCTTTTGAGCCCTATGCATGAAATTCTCTTTTGTATGAATGAAAAAGAGATGTAAATATGTGTATGTAAATAAATGTATGGTCTAAACAGGTATATTTCGTCAACATAAACGATTTTTGTTAATAATTTCTTCTAACGAAAAAATGAGTGAAATAACGTTTTTATGTGAAATAAGATATGGATTTATTTCTATTCGTATGTTTATTAACCTTATAGATCATTATAGTACGTTCTCACGACAGATCACACTCGGTGCAAACCTACTGTTTGGTAGGTACTAAATTTAGGCATTGCCACGCATGCGTATATTAACTTAACATAAAATGTAATCTTTTTGCATGGATATTTTTTGTTTACATTGATTTGTTAAGCTTAAACCTACTATACAAAAAATGTAGGCACATTTTAAGATTTTTGAAAACATTGTCCCTTGTAGAAGACTACCATTACAAATTTGACCTGGAAAATTCTAATTTTGTAGTTGCTTAACAATTTTATATAGAATATTTACTTAAGGGCGAACGGGTTTTCAAACTAGACGGGAATTAAAAGAATTTTTAGTTTTATTTTTGTTAACTATGAACTTAAAGGCGTGAGGTTTGGTTACGTCATTTACACCCGAATTTAAATATCAATAAAATCAGAAACTTAATTAAAAGTAATTTATTACGTTGATAAAAAAATTGTATATGAAAAATGTCACAATACTAAAATAATAACAATCAAATAAGGTCGTCTAATATAATTTACGTATTAGTAAAATCGAACATGAATTATTGTACGGTATATGGACATCTCTTCAACAAAGTGATTTTTTAGAAACATTTTGAGCTGGATAGGTTTTCCAGATGCTGAGTCAGCGTTATAGAGCCGCAGAGCTGAATAGTGAATGCCCTTTTCAACAAGTGTCAATCTATGGATTGAGTAGACCATGGCGGGTATTGTACTGATGGTTAAAGGTATTTTCTGCAAAAAATTGGTGTTATTTTAAAGAAAGTTAAAACTTCAACTAAATACTGGTCGTATATAAATAAACGGAAGTTATTATACTAACACGATCATTGAGAGCGAGTAAATAGTTTCAGTTGACTGACTGAAATGTGTATTCTTGTGTACCGTCACATCAAAGTAAAATAGTGGTTACTGAACGTTTAAACAGACTGTACCGGAAACGCTGTTATTTACGTGAGAGCGCACCTGTCGATATCATCACTGCGTCAGTAACAGTGTAAAGTGTGAACTTCTCGAGTAGCCGTCTTAATCTACTCTCTTAGTTAGTTTCATTTTAAGTTTCATGAGAAATATTTTCAAACATTTCAAATGAATTTATCTATGAACCTTTACAAAAATGAATAATGTGTAGAGTACATTTCAATTCTCTGTATAGCCTTAATACTATCTGAGGCTGTATGATCAGAAGAAACACTGATTCAATCAGACTCGGCGATCAGGTGGCAGTAAGGCTACGTCACATCAGACAGCATTCTTGATGGAACATCAATTCCAATAGCGTGACGTAACGTGGAGTTAATATTTCAACCGTCATTTCATTTTGACACAGAGCATTCAAGAGGATGTTGACGTGCCGTTCTGCATCTATGTAGCCAAGCGCCGGGGCTAGTTAAGATCAGGAACATGAACAATGTAGATATTTATCAGATTTTATTTGTAATTACAGTTGCAAAATTATTAGTCCGGAACCATGGTTTTGTGAACATTTATTCTTTTTTTTAAATTTAGAAGATAGAAAGTATTTCTTTTATTATCAGGCGAAGTTAGGTTTATGAAGCACTGTCTGATACTTAACCTGGGATCCAACAATGAACCCCCAATGGACAGGACTTGCAAGGACAGGATCGCTCAGCGGTCACCCATCCAAGCAGCAGCCACGCTCGACGTTGCTTGACTCGGTTATCTTGCGATAACCGCCGTACCCACTACACTGCGCCATGGGCTACACGTTTATGGCAAGTCAGAGCGTTACTTTTTCGAAAGATTCAATATTAGGATTATATTAGAGTTATATTCGGCCGAAGCAATATTAGTAGGTGTTCAACAGTTAATATCATTTTGTACATTCTGCTCTGACAGAGTCGGGTGGAATGTAATCCTAACGTTTAATATTCCGTATATCACTGAAAAGCGAATAGCGCAACTCTTTCTACTAATCCTCCCTCTCTATATCGGCCTGGTTATATCGGAATGAGCTTAACGTTTCAACTCTTATTATATCGATAGATCCAGTGTTTTTCGAGTACGAGTACTTACTGACGTCGAGAACTTCCAGAAGTTGAGAGCTTCCACAGTTCGAAAGCTCCCAGATATCGAACACTCTATAGGGTCGAGTGTTTTCTGAGAATGAGAGCTGACTGATATCGGAGCCTTCCAGAAGTTGAGAGTATCCACAGTTCGAGAGCTTCCAGATATCGAACACTCTAGAGGTCGAGTGTTTTCTGAGAATGAGAGCTGACTGATATCGGAGCCTTCCAGAAGTTGAGAGCATCCACAGTTCGAGAGCTTCCAGATATCGAACACTCTATAGGTCGAGTGTTTTCTGAGAATGAGAGCTGACTGATATCGGAGCCTTCCAGAAGTTGAGAGCATCCACAGTTCGAGAGCTTCCAGATATCGAACACTCTAGAGGTCGAGTGTTTTCCGATTACGAGTACTTACTGATGTCGAGAACTTCCAGAAGTTGAGAGCTTCCGTAATTCGAGAGCTCTCAGAAATTGAAGACTGTAGAGAGTCGATTGTTTTCTGAGAACGAGAGGTTACTGATATCGGGGCCTTCCAGGAGTTAAGAGCTTCCTCAGTTCGAGAGCTTCCAGAAATCGAGGACTCTAGAGGTTGAATGTTTTCCGAGAACGAGTGGATTAATGATGTTGGGAGCTTCCAGATATTAGATAACTTTCAGAAGTCGAGAGCTACTAGAGACTGTAAGCTTTCAGAGGCCAAGAGCTAAAATTGGCCTAGGGCGTTTAATGGCCAGAAATAACCATAAACTGACAATGCGACAATATTCCTAGAGATCTGATAGAGACTATATATATTTCTGACCTTTTTTCTCGGAGGCAGAGATCAGTTCTCCCGAAGATGAACTGAATCCACATATCGGTGCTTGTGGGTGACGGTTTCTAGAGCCATGTTCAGTTGACCGTGGGATTCTACAAATGTTGTAGCTTCAGAAGTGGTTATCTCAAGGACGTGAAAATTCCAGTAACCTAGTTGCCCATTTCGCGCAAATTACAAAACACTTACGATGTACAACGGAAATCTACTTGAATTTTAACAAAGCAAAGTATAGGTTGTTAAAAATTATGGGACAAACACAACCCAGTTCTCAATAAAGAAGTTATTTTGACTTTTTATAATTCGAATAATTCCCCGACTCAGAATTTAAACTTTATTTAAACGTTGAGAAGTTTGATTCCGAACTTGATCTTGAACCGGCAATTAGTCTCAACGGTTGATTTATGAACCATTCACTTGTAACAACATTCTTGTGAAGTTTTAAGCATTTTTTCTTTAATTATTTATACTGAACTGTTATAAGAATCCAATTATTATTTTACGAGGATAACATATTTAATAAGTAATATTAGTTTCACCAGAAGGACTGTACGGAGTTTGTTGATGGGAAAATTTTTAACTTCCAAACCTTTGTCCACTTTAGATGTTTTCATTCATAAAAAAATATTTATACTCTTTTATTACTTTTTACGTGTGGCCATAGTTCAATAATTTATTTCCCCCTACAATACGTATGTAATATTGTAGTATTAAGTACCGGTAGTATTATTTTGAAGTTTGAGAGAAGTTTAGAGAAAGTCAAAATTTTTTATTCATATATATGAATATAGGCCTGTTTTGGTTTCGAAAATCCCTCCGGGATGTACCCCACTGGTCTTTAAAGAAGCGAAAAATCCCTTCTTGGTATCAAAAGTTGTGAAATATTAAGAGCCTATCAAATGCCCTGCGTAAACATTGTACTATGACATTCATATATTTCATTATTTTAACCAGTATTTTCAATTTGTTTATATTTTAGTGTGTAAATTCACTAAGAAGTAACCACTAATTTCCAAGCCGTTTTTAGATTACAGAGATTAGGTAAATTCTCCACCTTAGAAAATGTCCTAAATTATAAGATGGTCACAATTTAACTCCGAAGACTTCCTTTGAAACAGTCGGCAAGAACTATGCTAATTGAAAGTTCATTGGACTGTGCGTTTGAACTAATGTACCAAAAACATTTTTCAGCTTATGAAAGAAACGAACACGTAAATAGTATCATAGTTAATGTAATTCTAACTATACATTTTTAGTAGCTTCTATCTATATTTAGTTACTATCTAACTTCTACTATAAATTTAAAGACTGTTATAAAACCCATATTAGCTGTTTTTTACAGAAGTAGACTTCTCAAAATGCTAAGTAATAGTTGTATCACTTGTATTAATTACCACACAATCGCAACTATTAGTTTTCACAACACAGCCGCTTGTGACAGTTTCAACAAAATATAGGAAAACACAATGTGGATAGGATAGTAAATTGTAAATGGATAGTTTAGTATTTATTTCTGATGAATTGTGTCACTGAGTATCCAGAATTATGCCGGCTAATGCATGACTGAGTTAGTGATGGGAGAATCGAATTCAGAATCGAATAGTATTCGAATACAGCCAGAGTATTCACATATTCGAATACATCAAAATGAATTCGAATACTTTTGAAATGAATACAATTTCTCTGGAAGAATTGAATTCAAATCTGGAGTATTCGTTTATTCTGACAAATAGTATTCAAATAAAATATCCAAGAGCTGTATTCGTATTCATATGGGGTTTAAAATGAATACATATATGGAGACTTTGAAAAGAATAATTTAGGGGAGATTCATAATTTGAAAAAATAATTACAAATTTTAATACTTGAAAAAAATGTATAATTAATTGTATAATTATTAAATTTAAAAATATTATTAATTTAAGAGTTACAGTCCTAAGCAATAAAGACGAATATGAATATTTATTTTATATTGTTGTGTAAAAACAAAATATTATTGAGGTTTTCTGGCTTCAGTATATTTCTACGGTAATTAGTGACAAGACCTGCTGTGGAAAATAGTCTTTCAGACGGAACTGAAGTAGCAGGTAAACAAAGATATTTCTTCTGAAGTTCGTATATCATGGGTATGACTTGTTTATACGAGGCACCAAAAGCCAAAGTATTCGAATACATATTCGAATACAGTGGTTAATTCGTGACAAACAAGTGAAATAACCCAGGAACAATAGATCGCGGGAAAGAAGTAAGACAGGCCTAGACCTGTCTGTTAGAAACGGTCAGCTGAGCAAAAGTGTTCGAATACAGGGGTGAATTCGAATTCACTGTATTCGATTCTTTAAAGTATTCGATTCTCCCATCACTAGACTGAGTCCGGCACAGTTTTGACAAAACTGAACTTTGCTCTCTGAACAGGTTGGGCAACCAACGAATTCAAAATCACTGTTGGCCGGCGTTATTCAACAATATGTGGATATTCATACAAACCTATCAGCTCTGGTTCACGTTAATAGTATTAAAAAAATAAATAAAATAAAAATAAAACACTACAATTGGAGGCTCTAGATTAAGTGTCTTAATGTTATTATTAAATTATATCACTGGCCACACTACTGTCAATAGTGGTCAGTAAATTCCGAAAAAGGTTACTGTGAATTATTGATGGAATAAATTATTATTATTATTAAGTTATGAATACACTTCTTAACCTATTTTCTTGATCGCGGCAAAATGGTAAACTAAACATTTAACGTCGGAAATATAATTCACTCGAATCAGAAGTGCTCATATAGGAGCAAACCTACGAAATTATGTGCTAGGCCGCGGGCAACTGCTAGTAGATAATATAAACGCAACAAATCAGTTAATTGTGAACAAATTTCAAAACGGACACTAAGATTAGAGGCCAAGTATAAATACTGCAGTAAGAAACAAATAAACAGTAACTGAACAAATGATTGTTGAGTACGTAGGCGTAACTACACAGTTTATTGTGAACAAAGGACAAAACAAACAGCAGAGATTAGAGGCCATATATAAATACTGCAGTAAGAAACAAATAAACAGTAACTGAACAAATGATTGTTGAGTACGTAGGCGTAACTACACAGTTTATTGTGAACAAAGGACAAAACAAACAGCAGAGATTAGAGGCCATGTATAAATACTGCAGTAAGAAACAAATAAACAGTAACTGAACAAATGATTGTTGAGTACGTAGGCGTAACTACACAGTTTATTGTGAACAAAGGACAAAACAAACAGCAGAGATTAGAGGCCATGTATAAATACTGCAGTAAGAAACAAATAAACAGTAACTGAACAAATGATTGTTGAGTACGTAGGCGTAACTACACAGTTTATTGTGAACAAAGGACAAAACAAACAGCAGAGATTAGAGGCCATATATAAATACTGCAGTAAGAAACAAATAAACAGTAACTGAACAAATGATTGTTGAGTACGTAGGCGTAACTACACAGTTTATTGTGAACAAAGGACAAAACAAACAGCCGAGATTAGAGGCCATGTATAAATACTGCAGTAAGAAACAAATAAACAGTAACTGAACAAATGATTGTTGAGTACGTAGGCGTAACTACACAGTTTATTGTGAACAAAGGACAAAACAAACAGCAGAGATTAGAGGCCATGTATAAATACTGCAGTAAGAAACAAATGGCTTCCCTACTCAACACATTCAGTACACAAGGCTCAACCCTCCTTCCTTCTTACTTTTACTTTCTCGGCCCTTCATTAATATTAACTTTCCCTCTTACTCTTTTCTCTAATGTTCCTCTTACTTTAGAGTCGACCTACTTCGTTCAACAATTTCACTCCTTTATTCATTTGCCATGTTTATCAAATTGATATTTTATGGTCGAAATTGTATTTCACATCTTACGGATACAATAATTCGTTCCAGAAAGGAGTCATACAAATTTAAAAATTAACTCTCAATTAAGTTGTCTCACATATGTTCTTTAAGAGTTAAAAGAAGATATTTTTAGTTGGAGGAAGTTTTTCACAACGATTTAAAAACTTTTTTCATTTTAATTAGTATAGAGAAACGGATATTAAAAATACACGAATTAAAACTTATTCATTATACATAAAAACTACATTAAAAATACCTTTTTTGTGATATTTGCGTGTTTGAGACATTGTGCGATTGGAATTACTTAACAAAGTAGTTGATAATTTAATAATTTAACATATTTTGATTATTTTACAAAATTTACATCTGTAAGAATTAATAACCCCATTATTAAAATCATTTACACCTTTGAGCCATTAAGCATACAAATAATATGCTTAAATAAGGGAAGTAAAATAAGTTTATCATCTAGTTGCTGTTTTGGTTACTTTACATCTGTTTAAAATAATATCAACATTTTAAAAATATTTCGTATCACTTGATTATAAAAACGCCTAACTCAGTTTAAACTGATCAAATTACAAGACAAAGCTAAATATTTTTTATTTCAGAACAACGCTTATTTGTTCAAAAACTCGAACTAACCCGGCCGATGGAGATTAAGTACCAACTGTGACCAAAGCCAGCTCTGGCTCACACTTGATGCAAAACTGTTGACAAGCATTTTTAATTATTCAAAGCAATACTCTCCTGCTGCTAACTCCCACCCACCCCCTTTCCACCCCTTCTCTGTTACCTCGACTAGCAGACTCCGCCATAATAACTAACATTTGTCATTTCAACTAACACTTGTATGTTCTGTTGTCCAGTAAAATCATCAGAAATCAGAAATCTTTATTGTTGTTGACATTTTACAAAATGCATGGCAGTTGTCAATTTGCAACTTAAATATAAACTTAAGGAAATAGTAGCTATTACTCCATAACAATCTGTAATGTTATACAATGGTTTGTTCAATAGTATTTCCTTAAGTGCTATCATAAAACTTTGAGGTGTCAAACATTTGAATCCCTTGGTACACAAAGCTTTGTTGAGTCGCTGAAAACATGCATCTTGTTTGTGCTATAGTATGTCTATTTTATACAGTTATGGATGTCAAATGGCAACACTGTCCAACGAGTACAAATACAGCTTATCTAGCAACACATCATATGTTACAGTGTCTTGGACATATCATACGATCTAAAGAGAACACTCCTTTAAGCCTTCATACCTTTAAAACAGTTTGTAATTAGAGCTTGAGTGGCTGTAACAGTGCTACGTTTAGGTCTAAAAAACCATGTTGACATTGTGATGAAAGATTATTTCCTTCTAAGAAGATTATCATCTGACTATGTATGAGACTTTCCAAGACGGGCGCTATGGATATTGGTCGATCACATTCACTAAATGATTTAAAACCAAATAGGTATGTGTGTAATATACGAGTGTATAAATCATATTTAGTAGAAATTGGAAACATAGACATATACGTAGAAGATAGATTATGAAGTGGAAAGTGATTGACGATCCCAAAAACGACTGGAACAAAGTGGACAAATGAGAGAAACAGTATCCATGGAGAAAAAGGAAAATAGGAAACGTGAAGTCAAGTTTGCTTTACCTGATCCGAACGCTTTAAGTAAGTATGTTATTTAGAGCATAATCAAAAACCATACTTAAAAAATCCACATTTCTGTATCTTGTGTAATGTAAAACGAATTCTGCTGCGTAAACGGTACTTTAGTCTCCTTTCCTACAAATTTAGTGCACTACGATGTTTTAGACATGAACCCCAATCAAAGTGGAGCAACTGGGTTTCTTCACATAACGTAGCTATGATGCGAAGGGCCGATTATATATAATATCATTATAAGTATATATTAATAATATATAATAATTAATTATGTATTATATAAATGCAAAGTGTACCTGATAAAACAATTAGAACTACGCCTAGATTACATTTTTTTGTACTGTAGTTGTATCTGATTTCTAAACGACGCAAAGAGTTCATTTTGAGCTTCTCGTCGCCGACTTTTTGGGTCTCTTCGCAAATGCTGCCGGGCGTTGACTCCAGATTCCAGAATTTATGTCCATGACAGCATCAGATTTCAGACGCCGCTCTAAGCGAAAGGTGAAATGGAGTGAAACTCAACATTCGTATCAACAGTTCAATAAAAAATAAGATTCATTCAACTATTTCTACGAAGTAATTATTTCATATCAATTTAGCAATGATATTCGCCAGCTGCAGACATTTATTACTAATATTGGGTTATAAACCTATATACAATATTTTCATTTGGTTTTAACTATCGAATGTATAGTGCTTATTGCTATATATTTATTTTTGATTTTAGCCTGAGTAAAATTTTTACGTAAGCAATTCTAGCTTCCATCAATAAATTTTGTTTTCATCATTATGTATGGTAATGTGCTACTTTCGTAAGTCATCGTTTCCCTCGTAGTTACGTCAACTGATTTTCCCTCCCCAAAAATTACTTTCCTTACGTAAAGAACTCTTTCCTTATGTAAACATCTCTTTCCCTGTATACAAAATTAAAATTCCAGTGCGGTTCCGTTGTTTGCTTTGATAGCCTAACTTCAGACAGCTGGTTTTTACAGCAAACTATGCCTTTAAGTGATACGTTTCCTTATGGATGAATGATTACTAGACTATGAAATGTCAGATAATCTTTTCAACCATTTCATACTTCTTTATCATGATGAAAAGTATCTTTCAATTCTCGTCCCAAAAGTTCTATTACGGGGCTTGATAGTTGGCTTCCCTCGCGTAAATCTACTATATACAACAATAAAAACTTTAATTACTTAGCTCCTAGAGTATTAATAGGTCTTGGGATTAAACCAGGAGACATTAAACACACGAACAACGCAAAACTGTAAAACAAACGGTCAGACGCGACAGAATGGTTTTGAGCAGCTGACACAGTAGATCTGTCTCGCCGAGTGGAATTTCAGAGAAGCAGACGACAGTTTAGTGGTGCGTTAAATGAAGGACGGCGAGGACCCATAACTTTTCCTGCAGAGAAAGAGAGACATTCTCTTGAACTTTCACTTATCCTTCATTTTAATCCTGCAAGATATCTTTTACTTGAAGTAACGTAGGCACAGAATTATGCACATTCTAACTCTGACAAGTGTACAAAAACTAATATTTCGTTTTTAAGAAATAAAAATGTCTTTATTTTAAACGTTTCTCAGTAGGATAACAGGATTTCGAAATAACTCATGACAAACATTCCATAAAACAAGAAAGAAATAAAATTACTAGGTGCAAACTACAACACTGAAAATTATCAATTATTTTCATAAGTATTTTAAAACATTTTGTGACCAATGCTTATATTAGTATCTTGTGGTGTTAGCCAGTCGATACAGTTCTGATGGAGTTTTAACTACTATATTTTTATTTTATGTTTATAATTTCAACAACCTCACTTACTTGCAATTTATGAATTCGTTTAAAATTTAATTGAGAATATATATTTAAACATTCTTCAAATTTTGAAATAAATCGCAAACTTACTGACAGTAATTGGCTGAGCGTCAGCGAAGCCTATCATCTGAGAGCTTAGACAATTTTCACTACTGTGTGGCTGTCTACCTACCTGCATGAGAACGTACTGACCTATAGACTTGAAATTTTGCATGAAGCTTCACTTCTATAAAAGTAACATTGATATTGTTGATGGTGCTCTTCGAGAGACTTTGCTGAGCGTTAGTGAACACCATGGTGGAAACGGGGAAATTGCAGAATAAATAAATCTACGAACAAAATTTTTCGTGCAGCCTTAGCGATGCCTGTTGACTTATGGTGTATTGGGCTTATACCTTGTAATACCTTCAAATCCTCATGATAACTATCGATATGTTGTATTTTTAATGTTACAGATAGTAAATAAAAATAAGGTGTTTACTCACTCTTGTGAATTCTGTACGAACCATAAAACCCAAAGATATTACCTGAAAATAATAAAGATCATTATAGACAGTTTGTTTTAAATGTAAATGGTAATGTAAAATAACTAACCATAAAATCGCTAAATAAAACCATAGATAAATTTACACTCCTAATAGGAGGTACAAAGATAGTACCTGAAAATGATAAAGATCATTAAAGATGGATTGTTTTAACTGTACGTGATAATATAACCAAGAACTCACTCAATACAAGCATAGATAAAATTACACTCCTAATAGGAGGTACAAAGATAGTACCTGAAAATGATAAAGATCATTTTAATTGTACATGATAAAAAACATAAACAACTATAGATAACTGCATACTCCTAACAGGAGTATGCTTTTATCTATGATACAATTCTTACCTATGGTAATAAATCAGTGATACAACAAGTTTCAACCTTATTAATTAAAAAAAAAATAAATATGACGAATAACTATCGTTAAATGTAATAATTTTGAACAATTATTAATATAACAACAGTTATATATTTTACTAATTTATGTTACTTTATTACAAATTATAAAAATATCAGTTAAATAATATAAAAACTATTGGCAGACGTCAATAAAATAACTTTGTAAGTCAGTATAATTCCAAACAATAAGATGAAAACACTGGAATATTTCCGGTGAGTAAAATCCACTGAAGTGAGTACATTTTATTCCACTTTGCGAAGAAGTTTTCCCACTTCAAATGGATCTTCACTGTTACATTTCTAATATGATTGACTCTAAAGCGACTTTTGTTGCAGCGGTATTTCCCTTCTCGGATAAAATATTTGGAATCTAAATGCAATAAAGTAATGGATACATAATTTAAACTGTTTAAAGTGTTGTCGTATTAGATTTGGAAACATGTACGTTTTCTTAAAGTTATTTTCTTAACTCCTTACATCCTTCAAGAGTTTACCAGTCACCTTTAATACATACTCTCCGGCTAGCTTTAAAAGATCAATTTCGATTACCTCGATCGATATTTCCAAACAACGCCGAAGATAGTTTTAAAATATTTTAAATTCACATCTCAGCTTGTATCGCCTTACGTGCAAAACTTTGTTTGCGTCAATAAATTAAAGTATTTTTAATGAAATATAAAATATTGATGAATATGAAGTCTCAACCCGCCATGTATTGATGGTGGGGGTGGTTATGTAGGAGGGGGTGTTATGTGAGGATAAACCAAAATGTTCAGCATGATAGCAGACAGAAAGGTCTTTAGAGCTTAGTAACCTTCACAGATTACTTTTTTGATAGCAAAACCATTAAAGATTGCTGAGAGTTAAAATCCGGGAGCGGGGGTGGTATAGCTTTAATATTACAAAATTCATATTCCAGTTTGAATGGGCAGTCACGTGCAACTCTGCTTGAATGAATGAGCTCTTTATCAATGAAACATTAAACATTAGTGGATGGTGAGTGTAGAGCAAAGTTGAAGGGTAAAATCAACCACCCACTGGCGACTGGCGCAGTGTAGCGGGTACGGCGGTTATCGCAAGATAACCAAATCAAGCAACGTTTAGCGTGGCTGCTGCTTGGATGAGTGACTGCTGAGCGATCCTGTCCTTGCAAGCAGCCCGCCTGCCCCGCCGTTGGTGGTGGTTCGGAAGTCACCTTTAAGCCGTTGGTCCCCAGGTTAAGTGTTAGAGAGGGCTTCTTACCTCTAACTTCGCCTGGTAAACTAAGTTATTACTTTACTTAACTTTTAAAATCGAAGTTTTCAATATATTAATATGTGGGGTATCGTATATCCATAATGGAAAATTATTATTTTTATTTATTTTATTTTTGTCCAGTAAACTGTCTAAGAGAAAGTCAACAACAAATCTAAATCACAATGTTTGGCCATACCAAATTGGATTGTTTGTTTAAAGCCTCATAAACAACCGAGACATTAACATGAACGAACCATATAAGAATAATTTGCTCGGAAAACAGTAGTTGTTGGAATAATATAAACCTATAATCTTTATTAAGTAATTTATGCCAACAAAACAAGCAAAAAAGTAATGAATATATGATTTTGAAAATCCTTGGTTAAAAACTGTCAAGTATGTGTTAAGGAAGGAGTTATAATTTACTTTAAATGGCTTCACGATTCTTAATTGAATGTCTGTACTCTTAAAGTTCACATGCTTTATCATGGATCCGAATAGCGCCTCCTTTAAATCGTGTTGTCCGTTCATTTGTGAGATGACTGTTGAAAGAAAAGTTCCGGAAATTTTAAACGATATATACCTCTTACGGTAAAAGAACATTAAAGATCAGTCTACATATCTATCTGTCCGTATAAGCATACGGAGGTATGCGTGATAACTTTTGATGCAAAAGCCATAGAAACTTGTGGTTTAGTAATGTATTCGAATACAAAGGTGTTTATGAGTACATCGTATTCGATTCTGTTAAGTATTCGATTCACACATCACGACCCATATACACAGTCTGACACACACACACACACTCTGTGAAATATCATTTTGTACAACGATCAAGTTTTTGAAATAGGTTTGTGATTAGCATTACACATATAAGACTATTACGTATGGTCAGAAGAGGAGAGGGTAAATACTGTAAGAAACCGAGTCAATTCATTTTTGAAGTAAATGTAGAGGATAAACTTTTATCCCTAACAACACTTTGCATCGTTTAACTTGGATCTGCTATTATGGTAATTCCTTTGTCACTAGAATGCCTTACTTTGTTTGGTCTTTGTTTGGAGTTAAACTATTTAACTCCTTGGAGAGTAAGATACGAAATGGTCAATGCTGAAAAGCATATGGTTCATTGGCAGAAGAAGGTACAAAAAGAAAATGGATGTGGTGAAATAAAAGGGGGATTCCATTATTTTCATACGATTTATAAAGGAGCTTTTAAAGAAGTTACCCAACTTCGCTAAGACAAATAAGATGGGTGTTATAAAATCGCTGTTGAGGACCGTTATAACTTAAACAAAAGAACTCTTAATTTATTACACATTGATAATAATAAATCGTGTTTAATTGTCTCTTTTCTACCTCTTTATAACTTTGTTTGCTTGAACTGTTTAAGTTTTTCTTTTATCTTCTTGTATTACATTCATTATTTTTGAAGTTTTAGACGCTAACCTTATACTGTCTAAATTTGTGAAGAAAACAGGATTTTCCGATCATTTGCCATCGTTCAGAGATATAAAAAATCAGTAACACGACGTTTCAAGATCTGCTTTCTGATCTCTTCTTCAGGTAAATAACTAGTCTAACACATAATTACAGTGACATAATGGTCAGTCGTAGGTGGTTGGTCAGCGAATACAGACTTATTGTGACCTGTGTTGTGTAGTTCAGTTTGAACAATTAGTGTTGTGTTTTGTTTTTTATTAATTGCATGTTTTAGAGTTAGTGAAGTTGATACCCAACATGGTGGTTCCTGATTTATGCGTGTCACAACTCTCTGGTATGATTTGATTATTTTAACCTAGTTTATGATTATGTGTTAGGTTAGTTACTAACCTGAAGAAGAGATCAGATTGCAGATCTCGAAACGTAGTGTTACTAATTTTTTTAAATCACTGAACGATGGCATATGTCCGGAAAATACTGTTTCCTTCACAATCCTTCCATTGTCTAAAAACAATGACTATATTTGTTTCTAAATAAGTGGCCAATAAATATAAGTATAATGTTTGTACAACTAACTTTGTTAATTATTCGTAATTTGTTATTTTAATGTATACGCTGGATGTTTGAAATTAATTTCATATTTTCAAACATAGGCATCGTTATTTGAAATACAAATGAAAACTATGTTTCTATGCGAGAATGAGAACCGGAATCTGTGCTTTAAATTGCTTTTACGACTGTTAATGTGAATGTTGAATCAAAATGAACGTGAGAATCGGGGTTTTTACAGGCAAGTTCCAGTACCAGAGGAATGCAGTTCCATATCAGTTTCCATATACGTTTAGAGTTGCCGAGTGGTCTAAGGTGTCGGACTTTGAATCTGAAGTAGAGATAGCGCAGCTTCTAATCATGTATGTGACCGTTGTACCTTTTATTAATACCATTGACTTTGTACTGTATCGACTCTCCCACTAATTCTGTTTTATACGATCTTCGTTCAGGCTAGTGGTCCATGAAGATAGGCAGATTAAGGTTTAAAAGGGGATCGGCCTCTCATTAAAAAAAAAAAAATACTAAAGACCCCCTAGTAATCTCGAAAGTGGGCTCGAAGATTTTCCTTCTTTGAAAACCCTAAAATAGTCATCGTTTATCAGGCCACCGAATTTTAAAATATGTGTTATAATAATTTTCTCAAATAGGTGAATAATGCTTACCTCTTAAAACATTATTACTTAGAATAATATAATAATGTAATATAACTATAGGCCTAAAATATTTACGACTAGTAGACTAAAATTGTGCAATTTTTGTGAGCTAATTATCAAACGTTTTAGTTCAGAAGAATAAGCTTTCCTGAATAATTAGGGGTGTTGACAAAATACATTCGAAGCTGGAGTTGGAACGGGTTCAAAGTTAGAGACAAAAACGTTACACGTCCCTCGTCCTTACAGCGACTCGCCTTACCTTCATTAGACCTTGCTGTCAGTTAACTCTGAAAATAAAGTCAGGACCCGTGAAATTGTCGTAGGAGACGAAATTCATTAAGGATAGAATTACTCCACTACGGTCTTCTGAGTTAAACATTAAGAAAATATTATATATTGTGGGAAATTTTATATATTTTCCCTTCTTATATTGTTCTATATTTATAGGTAAAAACACACTTACTAATAAAATGTGACTATGTGTGTGTGAAAATATATATATATATATATATATATATATATATATATATATATATATTTATATATTTATATATAAATATTACTGTTCATCGTGGAAGATTAATTTTGCGTCTTTAACTCATCAGATATTATCAGTAAAACAAAGCACAAGCAATCACTACAACGTCACAAAACAGATTGATTTTAGCGAGTGGGAGGAGTTATTTGCGTCAGTACGATTCCGAGAAAGGAGGCTGTCTTCGATGAGTCCTAGGGACATGTTTTCGGGACGCAGCGTATACCCCTGCCCCACCACCCCTCCCGCAAATCACCAAACATTCAAGGTCACGCGCGCAGGTAAAGTCCATGCGATTGGCCTAAGCGTTAGCGAAGCTTTTCATGTAGTTTCGAAGACAAACTGAGTTATGGTCTTGAACTTTTAAATGTGCAGAATCTTCATTTCCATCAAGGAAAATCTAGATTGATGGCAGGGCGCATAGAGTATATCCTCTCAGGAGGCTGGTTAACTTTTTCTTTTGTCTTACTGGGGTCTGGAAATTCGATTTTCTGATTGGCTGTTTCTGGGCAGGATATCCAAAAACGAAATGAGCTACATACTTGAAATCTTGCATGCAACTTGGGAGTGCCGATGGCCGAGTGGTCTAAGACGTTGGACTTTGAGTCTGAGTTAGAGATAGCGCAGGTTCAAATCCTGTCTGTGACAGTTGCACTTTTTATCAGTACCATCGACCTTGTACTGTATCGACTCTCCCCCTTATTCTGTTTGATAAGATCCTCACACAGGCCAGTGGCTCATGAGGACGGGCAGAATAAGGCATAAAAAGAGATTGGCTTCTCCTTTAAAAAAAAATAATAAAAAAAACTTTAGTGTATCCAGATAGATACGCGTGCGATACATATTTTGGAGTACTCTTATTTTGTCTTCTTGTAGAGGTATGAGAGAGCAAAATGTCTAAGAAAAATGCATTTAATTTATTCCAACATTACAGAACCTTATTACTAAGAAATCCAGCGGAGCGGGGTCCAAAAGTTGGATACCGTATAACTTTCTCAATACGCACCTCAGAAGTGGTTGTTCAGGAATGTGCACAGGTTTAAAGTATTTCTTTGCGTAATTTGAGATTTCAGTTGTTGCTAACTGAAAATATCAGAGAAGCGGAGATGTGAGGTCGGAGAGTGAAATAGCTCTCAGTTCGGACGTGTCAGGTAACTTGAAACTCCTTGCAAAATTTCACAGCATTCGTTTGAATAGTTTATGAGACTTTAGAAGTTACACTTACTAATACAAGATGAAGAAGTTCTTGATTCGTTGCTGAAGCTATGCTTGAAGATTTGGTGGCAAAAAACTCTTTGATTACATTTTTGGAATCTTTCTCGTACTCGTGTACTCTACTAGGACTTGCATCCCTTTTCTTCTCTCTGTTCATTATTTTCGTATGCATTAATACCTCCCCTACCTGACGAAGAGGATGGATTCCAATCCTCGAAACGATGTACTATACCATTTGTAACATATAACGATGGCAAATGTCCAAAATCCTCTTATCATTTCAATAAGAAAACATGTTAAACATATCTTATTCCAGTATAATACTACCTATACACTTTACTAATTACAGTACAGTACACAAAATGTTGAACGTAATTTTTGACTGGACCTTAAAATTATTAGTTTTATCAACTCATAAATAATGTAAATGTGGTTTTTTGTTACTAAATGTAGATCAGTTTTTTTCAATATTTTTGAGGCCACTGTAAAATCCAGCAAAGCATAAATAGCCATATAATTAAGGTTAATGACTATTATTATTTTGGAGAGTTAATGTAAAATTCAAATTCAATCGATTCCGATTTTATTAAAAATCCAAACCTTACAATATGAGAATACGAACAATATTTAACGATTTTAATATTAATTTATAAAATCTTTAAATAATGTAAACTAGATTCATAGGCGTAAATAACATATTTGAATAATTACGGAATGTAACAAATTATATCGACAAATTTCAATCAACGAGATGATGATGCTGTGCTCTCGCTGGTTCACATAATCCTATAATCCATATCCTGATTAGCTTTATTACTGAAACAGCCCACTGTATTATGATTCCCCAAGTAACTACAACACCAATTATGTTAAAATACCTCTACTTCACAATTATTGTGTGTTAAAAGGATTTTCACATACGTAAAATTTTAAATATGATATTCGATTAAAAACTACTTAAACTGAGAATTTAAAAATATTAATTTGCAAAAAACACACATATATACACTTGTTTCACTTCCACAGATAACCATAGGGTTTGTGTTTATATTAAAAAGTTACGTAGCAGTAAGGATGCGTTTGTACCAAAGCCAACCAAAAGTTATTTCACAAAGACTTTACATTTTCTAGCGCCTTCTCTATATAACAAAATACCAAACTTTATAAATGACTTAAATAATAAAAACACTTATCTAAAATGGCACTGGATTTTCACTGCTCAGAACTCTGATTATCTTTTATTTCATATTAGTGTTTAATCTTCTTTAAATTATTCTCACATCTGTTTAAAATATAATTTACTCGTATTTTAATTCACAAGTGCTCTTGAAGTGTTTTTATGTGTGAATTGTCTTCTATTGTTTATTGTCTTTTGTTTGTATTTTAAATGGTTTGGAAGATAAAAAATTATGTTATGTTTAGAGATACAGTATGTATAAAATATATTTATTCATATTATTTGTAAGTATAGCTCTCATTTGAAAAAAATTCAAATATCAACAAAGCCTCCAAACAGGCAGTGTCTTGGGGGAATCAGAATGTTTCTTAATTGCATATTGTTCACGGGAGTTAAATTTAAGTAAATATGTCTTATTTTACCAGGTGAAGTTAGGGTTAAAAAGCCCTCTGTAACTCTTAACCTGGGGACCAACGGCTTAAAGGTGACTTCTGAACCACCATCAACGTCCGGGCAGGCGGACTGCTTGCAAGGACAGGATCGCTCAGCGGTCACCCATCCAAGCAGCGGCCACGCTCGACGTTGCTTGATCTTGCCATATTAGTTGTGTTGCACATATGTATGTAGTTATACTACAGTATATGTATTTTGAGATAAAACATTTCTTTATTTCTTTGAGAGTGTGGCACAGTCGCAGGTCGACCAAGTCATGACGCGAGTGTTGGCCTGGATGGGTGAGCATGGCCTGATTCTGGCGAAGGAGAAGACCGAGATCGCAATTCTCACCAGACGGAGTCCTAAGACCATAGTCCAGGTGCGGGTGGACCGGGAGATCGGTGAGACGAAGAACACTGTGAAATATCTCGACGTGACGTCTGATCCCAAGATCGCGTTCAGGGACTAGATCTTTAGCGCGGCAAACAAGGCGGATTTACCGCCTCTTCGAGTTAATGATAAACTATATCAGCGAGCCTAAGTCGAGTAAGCAACTCCTGCTCATGTCGGTTAGCATTCAGGTAAGAGAAATGGGCGGACGGTTTACGTCAAGAACGCTACAGAAACAAGATGGCGACAGTACAGAGCAAGGGGGCAATTCTCGTGGTCGCGGAAGCAATTCCAGTTGACCTGCTCGCTTTCAGAACGAAGTGGGTATATATAGGAGGGGAACGGAACGGTAACATACCCGAGGCCCGAGTACGCCACACGAAGGACTGGCAGTAACGGTGGCTGCTAGAGAGTAGAGGTTAGGATGACCAGGCTGATCGGAGATGTGAGAGAGTGGATAGAGCGGAAACAAAGGGAGGTGAATTTTTACCTAACCCAGTGCCCGGTACTTTTGGACAGCCTTGTATAAGAATCTAAAGATCTTTCAGACTTAAGCTAATCTCTAGATAATACATGTCGAAATGCAATATATACTAGCAGTTACCCGCGGCTTCGCACGCAATTCGGTTTTGCAACTCTATAGGCACTTCTGGTTCGAGTCAATTATATTTTCAATGCTAATGTTGAGTTTGCCTTTTTTTCGCACGATCTAGAAAATATATTTAAAGAGTATATTAATTATAGAAAATTTACTTCACTGTTATTATTTGATGTTCCTTTGCTGATATTGCCCCTTTTCTGATCAATAAATACTGAAATAATGAATAGTGAAAATTATTCATGGTGGTCATTACTGCTCATATTTATAAATTGAATTATAGACGATTCTAAATTTTTGTTTGGCTGAGGTGACTTACGAACCACAACAAAATTATAAAAAGACGCATGCTACACGTACGTGTACTTTATTAAAAAGTAGTCCCACACTCAAGCTTTAAGTTCAACCAAAAGTTTATTTTATAGACAAAAATATACATCATAACTTAGAGCCTTCAATTATTCTTTGGCTATTTAATATACGTAACTGTCTTGTGACTGCAGTTTATAATGTGCAGGCGCTTTGAAAACTTTAAATCTTTTGCAGTGCTGTCTGGTGGTGAGTTACATTAATGGGCATTGCATATAAGCCTTCTCGGTGAAAAAATACATGTACATACACATTTTCATAATTATCGGTTAAATAGTTTATGAGTCTATCAATGTCATATATTCAAACATCCACTTGTGTGTGTGTGTGTGTGTGTGTGTGTGTGTGTGTGTGTGTGTGTGTGTGTGTGTGTGTGTGTGTGTGTGTGTGTGTGTGTGTGTGTGTGTGTGTGTGTGTGTGTGTGTGTTTGTGTGTTGTAACTTTACTAAAATGCTAATGGTGAGTTCAGCTCCATTTCACCTTCCGTTTAGTGTTGGTGTAAAAAAACGTCCACGGTTTTATGTGTAAAAACAAGTTGCTCTGTCGTTTTTTGGAATCATGCCAAAAGCATTATACTCAAATTTGCACCTAATGTAACAATGAGAATTGCTCTGCATTTATATTACACTTGATTTTGTAGTCTAGGTGACTGGTGTCGAAACGACGTAGAGTTTGTTTTGAGCCTCTTCTTTACTGACTTGTTTTGGACCTACCCTTTTCAGGCGGAAGCGGAAGCGGATTCATGATCCAAGGAGTCAAGTCTGCGACAGCTTGTAATTTCATTGAATTAATCCTTTCCACCAAACCTAGGTTTACTACAGTGCTGTAATAACTACTTCATCGTGGTAATATACATAAATAAAATATTGTAAAATTTCTCAGTTTTAAAAATCTATCATGAAGATCACCAGAGGGTCATATAACATTATTGCGGTAGAGATTGAATCTGTTGATGTAAAAGTGCAAACATAAAGTGTGCTGTATGTAAGTGAAATAAAGATTTCATGGCCGTATAAACGCGCATAACTCATACACAGGTATGGTGAGGGATGTGGGGTGGTAGGAGGGTTGTAGGAGGAGGAGGTGAAGGTGTGAGGGCAAGGCGGGGTGGCAGTAAAATCTTACGCGGCCTGACAATGCATCACCCTAGGTGGGCGAGATCAAAGACGCATTTTAACTTCAACTTCACTTATTTCATGAAAACAACACTTCATTCATTTGTAAAGAAATCAAATAACAATTGACACAGTTTTAACACTAATTTTTATCTTTAAAAGTAAGTTTTTTTGTATCTAAGATTACAAAAAAACACTTTAAAATTAAGAATTAATTTAATCATAAGCATTCCATTTATTGGCTGAGCGTTAGCGAAGCATATTACTTGAGGGGCTAGGGAAACACATTTATGTCTATCTGTCTATCTGTTTGAACGATATCTGGTACTTCTTTGTTTGAAGTTTGTTTTTGACGATGGAAGGATTGTGAAGGAAACGGATTTCCTCCGGACATTTTCTATCGTTCAGTGAAACAAAAATCAGCAACACTACGTTTCGATATCTGCAATCTGATCTCTTCTTCAGGTAAATAACCAACCTAACAAAACTTAATTGCTTTCCTACTATAAAAAGGAGTTTTTAGAGTTAACCCTATAGGCGTAAGGTTTTTCAACGTTACATGTATGCAAAAAGGTTAAATGGTTAATGTGTTTGGAAGGTTGACGTCAAAAACTAGCTTCAAACAAAGAATTGATTCTCGGTACGGACCCGGAACCAGTAAAGAAATTAAAGACCTTGAGAGCTTTCATTGCAAGTTAACTAAACACACTAACCGAACTTTTTTGCGTACATGTAAGGTTGAAAACCTTACGCCTATAGGGGTTAACTCTAAAAACTCCGTTTCATAATAGTTACCTGAAGAAGAGATCTGATTGCAGATCTCGAAACGTAGCGTTACTAATTTTTCGTTTCCTTCACGATATCTCGTAATCGAACTGATACATAAAGATTTGAAATTATACATGAAGCCTCATTTCTATATAGCCAACACTGAGTTCGCAAATGGTGCATGTCGTTCTATAGTATTTGGTCGATCTTTAGCAAATATATTTACAATGGTTCTATGACTAACCATAGTGGTCACGAGAAAATAGCAGAGTAAATATTTTTGTATACAAACTGAGTACAATTATATGAGATTTCAATATGTATCATGTTAACACATTGTTGCCTAACGATCCCACCACAAAGAACCTACTACTTTGGTGTGTTATTATTTAAACCCTTCTAGGAAACACAACTTAATAAACAAAAATGTGAATGCATCATGTGGCCAGATATCTCGAGAAATATGTCATCTGTAGACTGGACAGTTTGCACGATACTTTATTTCAATATTTCAGATAAGAAATAGTTCTGTGGTTGCGCATGTTAAACCAAGGAATTGGCTGAGCGCATTGATGGCCATCTCTCAGTAGGCTGGCATACTTACATTCTTGTCTGCATGGGGATTGTAAAACTTTCTTTTCTTTAAGGCGGTCTGTCTAACCTTGATATTGAAAACAGACTTCAAATTTTGTATCCAACCTCAACGAAGCCTGTTACGTTACACGTGGTATACCGTACACCTATCTTACTTAATTACAATCGAAATATTTAGCTAACTATATATAAAAGTTCAAATACAAGTGGATGCATGATTATAGATGTATAAAACACATTCGAAACGTTCTGATGTATAGACATAATATTATTCCTTTATAAAATATAATATAACACGATATTTTGGTCCTAATTATTCATTTAATATATTTAATATTCTATATATATATATATATATATATATATATATATATATATATATATATATATATATATATAATCTATACAAACTGTTAGATATTGCGGCATGGGCCAAGAGGAGCTAAAAGTTAAAAGCAACAAATGGTATTTCTCTTTTAGTTTAAAGTCTGTCTTTGTGTTTTTTACTTTTAATTTTTTTATTTCAAAGATAAAAAGCTCAAATTACAATATTATGTTTATAAATGTGTACAGTCTACAAAAATAAAGACTTTATTTACGTAGGACTGCTAATAAATCCTTACTCTCAAACAGAATGAAAAGTCGAATTTGGAATTGATGAGCTAAATCTACAGATACGGTCCAATCAAACTGACGTTGGGAATATTTAACATCGCTTGTTCAATGCTGGGCTGGGACTGTTCTGCAGCAGTAATTGTTCTTTCAATTCGAATTTATCTTATACTCTGTTATAACATGAAAACTAACGTAAAATTCAACAGAAATTCTATGTAAATTAATGTTATTATTATGTTAAAAACATTCATACAATCTAATGTTTTAATTCTAAAAAAATCTAAAATCTTCAATAGTTAAGGATTATGACTACAGTTCAACAATGTATTATTATAATCAGCTGATTAGAGTGATTAAATTAAAACAGCTGATTGATGTGTCTCACTAACAGTGCTGACACATAATGACTGTTGATATCGTTTAGTACTGTGCTATTTAAAAGCCCA
Source organism: Homalodisca vitripennis (assembly GCF_021130785.1). NCBI lineage: Eukaryota > Metazoa > Arthropoda > Insecta > Hemiptera > Cicadellidae > Homalodisca > Homalodisca vitripennis. Next base: position 227,345,731 of record NC_060207.1, read on the forward strand.
TTATCTCCCTTATGTATCAACCGATATTCTTGTACTTGGTATCGTTGGAGTTTTGATTTAATTGCGTAACTAAAGTTTTATAACTGACATTTTTATCATTTGTCGTTTTTAAGATATTTACGCGTAATTATTTTATAAAGCCGCCGTTTGGAAAATGAAACTAGCAAAAAACTTATTATTATTTTTACTGTGTTTACACCTTTATGTTATAAATCTACATAACTTATTACACTCAGCCGTTCTAAAGTTAAAAAAATATACACGAAAATACAAAATGGCGTATTTTTGGGTAATTATTGAGTTTTCGAAAGTTTGAGTATAATATTTTGGTTTGTATTTGGTCTAGGAATAATACTTGAAAAGTTAGGTAGAAAGTTCTGGAACACTCTGTATATATACACTTTACTTGACCCACAGTTTAGTGTTTCCCCCAGATGAAAGTAAATATTGCCTTGTATTACAATTACAACAGTAATATTAATAGATGAATAGAATTTGCAAATATTATTATTATATAACTAATTAATAATTAATCGTAAGTTCTGTTCAGCCTTAGTATAATTGATCAATACTAAGAATTTGGAATTAAAATTATCGTTAATCAAGCCCACTCATAAACTCATTTGCCATTTATAAGATGGAATATGTTTGTGATGTGAAGCTTGAATCTTATGAGATGGTGTACGTCCTGTTACGAGGAGATCAGAATTTGAGGATGGATTAACTCTAGGGTGTGTTATTGGGGTCAGGTTTTCTGTATCACCTAACCTTGATATGACTTGGTCCTCTGTAACAACCTCTTATACAAACAGAGTGTTAATAAGTTCCGCACTGGCTTCGTAATTCCTAGCATTGATCAATGATTTTGAACATCTTTAAACATTTGACACAATTCACGCACAATACCATCACCCATAATACTATTTCAGTAGACAAGGCACATTCTCCAATAGATTTATGCTGTAGTATTCCCCTCTGCCTGCAGGAAACTAATAACATTCCATAATTTACATTTCATGTACATTGGACTGCATCTTAGCGCAAATTGCTTGCACTCGGCAGTGACAAATGTAGCTCGTGCTGCTTCATCAACTCTGCCCTCTATCGCAGTATCAGCACTGGGAGGAGAGTTTACGCAACGATGGATGGGAACAGACTCGTGCTGCATCATCAACTCTGCCCTCTACCGCAGTATCAGCACTGGGAGGAGATTTTACGCAACGATGGATGGGGACAGACTCGTGTTGCATCATCAACTCTGCCCTCTACCGCAGTATCAGCACTGGGAGGAGAGTTTACGCAACGATGGATAGGAACAGGCTCGTGCTGCATCATCAACTCTGCCCTCTACCGCAGTATCAGCACTGGGAGGAGAGTTTACGCAACGATGGATAGGAACAGGCTCGTGCTGCATCATCAACTCTGCCCTCTACCGCAGTATCAGCACTGGGAGGAGAGTTTACGCAACGATGGATAGGAACAGGCTCGTGCTGCATCATCAACTCTGCCCTCTCCCGCAGTATCAGCACTGGGAGGAGAGTTTACGCAACGATGGATAGGAACAGGCTCGTGCTGCATCATCAACTCTGCCCTCTACCGCAGTATCAGCACTGGGAGGAGAGTTTACGCAACGATGGATAGGAACAGGCTCGTGCTGCATCATCAACTCTGCCCTCTACCGCAGTATCAGCACTGGGAGGAGAGTTTACGCAACGATGGATAGGGACAGGCTCGTGTTGCATCATCAACCCTGCCCTCTACCGCAGTATCAGCACTGGGAGGAGAGTTTACGCAACGATGGATGGGGACAGGCTCGTTTTGCATCATCAACCCTGCCCTCTACCGCAGTATCAGCACTGGGAGGAGAGTTTACGCAACGATGGGTGGGGACAGGCTAGTGTTGCTTCATCAACTCTGCCCTCTACCATAGTATCAGCACTGGGATGAGAGAATACGCAACGATGGATGGGGACAGGCTCGTGTTGCTTCATCAACTCTGCCCTCTACCATAGTATCAGCACAGGGAGGAGAGTTACGCAACGATGGGTGGGGACAGGCTAGTGTTGCTTCATCAACTCTGCCCTCTACCATAGTATCAGCACTGGGATGAGAGTATACGCAACGATGGATGGGGACAGGCTAGTGTTGCTTCATCAACTCTGCCCTCTACCATAGTATCAGCACAGGGAGGAGAGTTACGCAACGATGGGTGGGGACAGGCTAGTGTTGCTTCATCAACTCTGCCCTCTACCATAGTATCAGCACTGGGAGGAGAGTTTACGCAACGATGGATCGGGACAGGCTCGTGTTGCTTCATCAACTCTGCCCTCTACCGCTCCGTCATTCTATATTAAAATTCGTTTGTCTTTTTCACATCAACAATCATTGTTATAATATTGAATCTTCTCATTTCCATTACTAGCTTTAGAACAGTTGTGTATAAAGCCAAATTTAAGATGTGAACTATATTATTTTTTATAGCGCGAGACGGTCTTTATTATGAACTAGCTCTGCCACCCTGACTAGAATAATAGAAAATCTTATTCCTACTTTTCCTCGTAAAAAATTTGATTTTTATAGTAGTTTTTGGGTTTTTCGTAATCTTTCAAAACTTAAATATTTTAAAGTCGTCATTTACACTCTTTTTAGATGTGAAAGCAGTATTGAGATTAGCAATGGCTGCAACTTAAATGCCTTTTTCCGAAGTGAAATCTTTATTCCAAAGATCAATTTATTGAGAGAAGGTCACGATTGCAATAACCGCACTCGGTTTCAATTCCAGGCACTTGAGCTATTGAGAATGCTTAAAGGAAGATAACGAAGTAGAATTGTACTTATCATTCAAGTTAAATTTACTTTTCTATCGACTTTTTAATTAAGGTAAGCAAATAAAACATTTATTTACCGGTAATAGAAGAAATGTAATTATTGGGTTAAACTTTAATGCTAGGTTTGCTTATAAAGAATATTAAATAAATTGTTCAAAAAGAACCAACGATAACAGTTTTGTCGTCATCCTTAAAAATAGTTTAAAACTTAAGTTTCCGTAATTAAATCATTCATCCCCTACGGATTGTTCCGTAATTGTCAGAATATACTCCAATGGGCTAATTATGTTTTTAACTCTAATTACTTTTTATTGGCTTTAAACTTTAGTTTTTATTTCAAGATAAAGTAAACGGAACTAAGCGACTGTGACTTAATTAATAATTACTTAGCGGAATATTCCTAGTTCTAAAAACTGTGTTTTAAGGTGAAAATATAAGGAAG